>NW_025946941.1:0-39950 GCF_000764305.2 Hyalella azteca | reverse complement strand
TTCAACAATAATTGCGTTGAGTATAATAATGTTGAGTAACTCACGGCATCCTCATCCCAGACGAAGCCCCCGCAATCAATATACTGTTATTACTTCCGCTTTCAACAATAATTGCGTTGAGTATAATAATGTTGAGTAACTCACGGCATCCACATCCCAGACGAAGCCTCCGCATCGCTCGTCCGCGCGACACGCAGCCCCGCACTTGAAGACGCTGGCCACGCGGCCGTCGCTCACGTAGCTCAGCAGAGACAACGCTGACGACAACCCTGTGACCAGCCTGAAGCTGGTCGAGGCTATTACCATCTTGTTCTAATTGTAACTCAGTCTGAAATGCAAATTTTGTCAAAAATAAATAGAGGGCAGCAAGTCTTAGACGACAATTTTACTGAAATATCAAGGCATAATCAGCGTGTGCATTCGGTTAGCTGACGAGGGAATCTTTTCTCTCACAGGAGCCACTGAAAAATACCATCGAGTTATGCGAACTGCTTCTTTGGCGTCTGAGGGTGGGGCAGAGGAACATGCTTGCTTGAAACATATATTATAACAAAAGTATTGAAAATATTCAAATGAATTTTGAAATAACATTATCATGAACAAGTAACATTACCCACAACATCCGCAATATAGAGAGGCTGCAACCAATGATATACTGAGACCAAAATTAGCTATATATTGAGGTTATAATACGTGATATTCTGGGGCACATCCGCTATATAGTGAGGACATAATCCGTTATATACTGAGGACAAAATGCGCTATATAGCAAGGCTGTAATCCGTGATATACTGGGGCAAAATCCGCTATATAGTGAGTAAATAATCCGTGATAATCTTAGGTCAAAATCCGGTATACAGTGACGCTGCAATCCATGATATACTGAGGCCAGAATCCGCAATATAGTGAGGCTGCGATCCATGATATACTGAGGCCAGAATCCGCATTATAGTGAGGCTGTACTCCGCGGCCTCGCGTCCTGGAACCTGAGAGGTAGATGCACCCAGCGTTGCTCAGCAGAAATAAATAAATAAAAAATGCAGAGAAAAATAAATAAAAATGCAGAGAAAAATAGCTTTAAATTTTCTAGAAATTAATTTTTTACGAAAATGATTGTAAAATATAGAATAAGAACGCAAAATACGAGGCCACTGAATCTAAAAGCTAGTGGAAAATCTGCTGAAAACGTTGAAAAATTTCTAATTTCCGAAAAAAGCCCTAGAGATCCGTACATGCAAAATTCATATATGTGGAGTTAAGTAAAATATAGTGAAAATGTAAAGGGAAGAACTGNCGTACATGCGAAATTCATATATGTGGAGTTAAGTAAAATATAGTGAAAATGTAAAGGAAAGAACTGAAAATGCATGAGAAAATAAAATGTGTGAGAAAAGAAAATGAATGAGAAATGCATCTCAATGCAATGGATGGCAAATGCATCGAAAATATATGACTGTGTCATGACAAATGAAATAAAGGGACCATCGCATGACTGGCAAATGTTATTTGATTATGTGTTTTGTGCCCGGCACTGCATGCATGGGCTATTTCAGCGCGTTTTGAGCCCGGCACTGCATGCATGGGCTATTTCAGCGCGTTTTGAGCCCGGCACTGCATGCATGGGCTATTTCAGCGCGTTTTGAGCCCGGCACTGCATGCATGGGCTATTTCAGCGCCTTTTTACAGAACCTGGGATATTAGTTGGGGCTGGTATTCTATTTTTGTAGTGGAACAATAGGCATACCAATCAAGTATAATAAATGGTTGGAATAGTGAAAACTGTGCTATGATAACTTTTATCCTTGACCTTTGATAGAATTTAATCTTATTCTTTAGGATCACTTCTTTGTAATAAATTACATTTTACTTTAATTGTTTCATAAATGCTGCTTCGTATGATCTCTTTTAGACATTTCAATTGACCTTGTCCCCCATCTACGACGAATGCGTTGCTAGTAAACATAGGAATCAGTTTAACGGTGGTAGCCATGATACCAAGGCAGGCACAAAAAAAAACTCGCCCTGGCAAACACGCTACCTGAAATAGTGAATAGTGTTCCGTTCTAGCTTCAACTCAACTTATTTCATCGATCAATCTGGACAAGGTACCTTGACGCACGCTATCATTCGTTCAAAGTAATTGATGAACTAGAAGTTTGTAACTGTTTTATTATAAACGATAATAGTCCGAAAAGTTTAATTGGTTCACAAGTACGTTCAGGTTAAAATTGTCGCTTCAGGCTTTGATGAAGTAAAAAATTGGGTATGGTCCTATGAAATCTCAATATTTAGAATATTGTCGTTAAAACAATTTATAATTCATAATTGTACTGCATTCAGTCACACTATTGAACGATCGTATATTCGAAGTAATAATCATACACAAAATTACGAAGAGATTTTTGAGCCTCAATTTACGAGGGAATCCTAATACAATATATGTGCCTAATACAATATGTGCCATTTGTTTGTGCAACGAAAGCTCTCGAAAAGATTTCCGTGAACGTCAAATTCTTGTTTTGCAGTCACTATCTTTCAACAAGTGCACATAATCCTTTAAATAAATGCTCAAAAATATACAGATGGATCAGTATAATTTTGTCGCCAAATCGTCCATTATTTCCGATTCCTCGGAGAATACAGACGTTGTTTCCTTAATTTTTTGCAGGATAAGCTGGAGTTTCGTAATGATTGATAGCGAGTTTTTTCATAAAGGTGCCTGTACGTAGGTCCATAATTTGCTGGCTTTGAGTGGCATATAAATGCTTCTGGAGCGAGTTGCGAGCAGCAGCGAATAAATAGAAAGGAATATAATAAATAGAAAGGAATATAATATATAGAAAGGAATATAATAAATAGAAAGGAGTATGTTTCTAGGCGGCAAGGGGAGAGTCATGCGACAATCTAATGACCGCCTGATTGGCATTGAAAGAAGACAGATAACGTTCATATTATCGAGTAACGCATGTGCTTAACCTTATGCAATTGTTAATAAATTACCAGAGTTGGTGAATTTTTACAATTCGTTTTTCTTTGATATAGCATTTATAACAAAGACACTTATACGAAGTGTTTATTTCTTGTTAAAACTATATTTGGATATACATATTACTGATTTATCACTTATTTCTCTGACTATCGAAAGACAGCTTTTCCGGATATTTGCCAGCGCAACAGCAAATTAAGTAACACTGAACGCGACACACAACCACATGAATTAAAATTAAAAAGCGCTATATAATTAAAAGCGCAATATACACAAAATATGCTTTTTTGTTTACGACAGTCGAGCTCACGCCTGTAGCTAGCAGCTAGCAACTACCTCGTGACGTTCGCCTGTGAATTGTTTTACAGAGCGCGTGCGTACCCTATACGCTGCAGCGGCGTTGAGAGTACACGTGTACTATACACTTTCAATTGCATGGAAACGAATGGTTTGGGCTCAGCAAGTTATCGATGAAGAAATTGCCCACTTAGCGAAGAAACTAATCAGTCCGTGCACGCAGTTTGGTTTGTTATACATTGACGCGGCTTGTCATTTAAATTGTAAACCGAAGAGTCTCGTGGTAAAATTTGAACGAATACATAAATATTTAGATCAGTTAAAGGTTCCCTTACTATCTATTGTTTAATCTAGGCAAGAATTTAAAGCAAAGAATAGTCTACAAAAATTCATATCTTTATAGAAAACGTTTCGGAGACCAGCTCCATCGTCAGTTCGTAGAATCTAGAATCACAAATCAGAAGTCACAAATTAATACAGTTAAAGCACAGAACGAAATTAAAACCTTAAATTTACAAGTAATAGCCGGAGCACAAAAAAACTATCTATTCACAATTTCAAGGGGATAGGAGCTAACAGCTGAATTCAAACTGGGCCTAAATTTAAAGATGTACAATGATTCCATAATACGCAAATCTGAAGTACCGGAGGTGGAAGCTAACACCCTAAAGTCTCTGTCAGTAACAGGGACATCACACTGCTCGGCGTGAGTGCGCACAGCAGAATGAGGCGGGCGACGGTTAGGTGACTGAACAGCCTGCCGCTTACTGCGAGCTTGACGGACGCTCACATCAACTATTTACACGTGAACCTGGTCGACCATCGTTCACGCAGAGTTCACGTTTGGAACTCTGCCCTTTGCCCTTGATCCTTGCCCACATTGGCAATCAAATGGCAATTGGCCGGCAATTTCATGAACGCGTGCGACTTAATTGTTACGGAGCAGTGAACTCGTCTCGACTTGATCAACTACAAAAGCATATTAGTTTAGTTCGTCTTCAATTTACTTTTATTAAGCAAGCCAGCAGTCGATCATGTGATTGATCCAAATGCATATTTAAGAACGTGGATATTTAAGAACGACTCTTTAAACTTGAGTGAAATTAAGTTGTGCGAAGAGCTAATTCATTGCACAGAGTACTGTAGTGCTGTACAGTACTCTGTACACAGCTCCAACACAGTACACAGTGTATTCACAGCTCCAACACGAACCCATGTTCTCATGTATGATTACTATTTGTCGATATTGCTGAAGCCAAGCCTAAATATTCTCCTGTTAAGAAACTGACTACTTTTTAACAACACTTTTCAGGAGCAGACGGTAATTCTCGCTGCTCAACTCCCTTTGCTATGCTGATGAGAAGTAAATTTATTCTCGTTTTCCATTAATTGGTCTCTAGCCGGTCATTCAGTGTATGCAAGAGGGTTCACCTGAACATCAGACAGGAAAGAGTCGGATAACATCCTTGTCCAACTCTCCAGGCTCCACACATTCCGACAGTCGAGTGACGTCCTTGATTCTTGTTCACCCTTTTTAAAATTGGTGCCAACATTACACAAGCGTCGATCTTCAATTGCGTTGATACCGCAGCAGTGCAACGGTAGCGCCGGAAAGACCGCTTTGGCGCCGTTATTAGGGCCACCCTTAAAAGCGCCCCATACACTATCGTATCTGACTCGCGAGTCCGGCTAGCTGATTCCGACTCTCGGATCTGATCTGGCGAGATGTCTCCATACACCTACGTACTTTGCTCGCAGAGCCCAGTCGTGCAGATGAGTTATCGGAGGCAAGTTGCTGCTGCTGCCATCATTTTGAGTGAGCTCGGAGGAGTGAAAAAGCAACGGAGAAAACGATCTATATGGTCGAAAGGATGGCTTGTCAATCGACAAAGATTCATCAGCCGGGCTACGTCCCGACAACAGCGGCAGTGAGCGGCGCCAGCGCGATGCTTACGCGGCGCTATCAGTGCGTTAGTCGCATATGGACGCCAAATTTTAGCAGCGGCAAATGCACGACTACTTAAAATATTTCATATAATAATAATAATAATGCTTAATAAGTAGGTCAAAAGTTATATATTCAACTATAGAAATCATTTGTGCGTAAATTAATACTCTCATATCTTATCAAACCATGTGTTACAGCATAGATGAATAAATTAATGAAGTAAAAATATTTGGATGCGTTAGCCCAAACATAATTCCATGCATGCCAAACATACATCTTTGTCAGTGAGCGTATTGCTGCCAGTGAGCAAGCAAACCGGCATCAATTCTACACTTACCAACAGATCGGGATTATATCAGGGGCCGTATTATCAAAACTTCAGGATTTTTTGTACTTACGACAAAAAAGTTACGTGTTACGTACGTACACTATAATTTTGGCATTATCAAAACATTCGTACGCAAAACTTAGCTAAAAGGGTATTATCAAAACCATCTGGCCAACTGACCAATCAGAGGCTTTGGATTTGTTTACATTCTGTGAACTTCAATGCCTTCGCTGGTATCGACTATCGAATGCTGTCTGTCGGTATTGCTCCTTGTTGGCCCAGAAAAAGCCGTTCTAAAATAGTTGTGAACTCTTTTTAATAAACAACGTGAGTTGAAGAAGAAATCTGTGTACGGAGCTAAAAATTATGGTTGGCAGAGAAATAAAGTACCGACTAGAAGGAATGAATGATGAGCGGTGGGCGCGAAAGATGTACCTGCGGAACATGAGGGTGAGTAAATGGAAACGTAAGCGTCATGCACTAGTACGCATATGTGACTTGAATGAGATATGGGTCTACCCAGTACCAGTACCCAGTGCATAACAGAATAAGCGATGAATGGTTAATGACTGTACAGGGTGTAACTGGAATAGAATGGGATGTCAAAAAAATGTAAGAAATAGGTTGAGAAGAGAGTGAGAATATGTGATTTATGACTGACATGACTGATGGTGGAAAGCGTTTTTTGAAGGGTGCATGGAGGAGGGAGAGGAGAAGGCTGGTGAGAATAGAGGCAGCCGGGTGGGCAAAGAAACATATTTGCAGAGAAAAAAGCAAATAAAAGAGACAAAAATTATAATAGAAGTACTATATAAAGTAAAAAAGTATTATCTAGTGTTTGGCAGCTAACAATGTTGTGATACAAATGTACAAAACTACTGTGCAATAAATTGGAACTAGCAATAACCAAAAGAAAAACTTTTCTATTAAAATTATTCTCCCTTTCCTCTATCGTCCCTGTCATTTTTACTTCATTAGTCTATTACTTACTCTTATTAGCATAATTAGCTTACCCTTAAACAAACTATCTCTGTGCTATAAATTTTGTTCCAATATCTTGCATCCCATATGTGGCTCCCCTCTGGCCTCAGGCCTCCTCCCCCTCCTTGGACCAAAATCAAATGAAATGAATGTGTGAAGCGTGGCAGCTAGCCGATATCAAGGCCGGACATCCCTGAAGATCATTTTAGTATGACGACGCCCCAAATAAACTGGATAAAGTTGATTTCTCTGCTGCGTTATGTTTCAGGCCAGACTTGATTCAATTATGGAACAAGCAAATTCTAGCAAAAGACGACAAATTTCCGCAATGAAGAAGCGATAGCTCTAGCAACAGCAGTCAAGGAAAGACAAGGGATATTGCTTGGTAAATTTTACAATAATGTTCCCGCAAAAACCAAAGCAGTACAGTGGCAAGAAGTTACAGATAGTGTTAATGTGGTAGCTTTAGTAAAAAGATATGTACCTGAGGTACGTAAGAAATTTTACGACCTCAGAACAAACGTGAAAAAAAAGTTGCAGCTGATAACAAGTACAGAGGAAAAACTGGTAAGTGCATTTATACTTTAATAATGTAATGCTCATTTCCATCAATAATATTGTTTGAACTTGCAACACTTGCATAGTTTCTAATGTCTACCATTCATTCTAATGCTATACACCACTTTTTACCTCATTAGTAGACATGATTTACTTGTCAGACAGGAAATTTATTTATGCCTATTTTAGATAGTGCAAAGTTTGATTCTTATATGAATTTATGATGCCACATAATCTTCAACAATACTTGAAGCATATTTTCATTCTCCAAGTATGTTTTAAGCATTCTGTTCAGCAAATAGAAGACAATTCAGTAGAAAGCTGTGTGCAATTAAAGTCACTCCATAACTTCATATCAGAGGTATCAGTTACACCCAGTTGCTATTATTACTTGGCCTATATCTTTATAAAAATAACTTTTATTAGATTTTCCTACAAGGCTACATAATACTACCATAGATCAAATGAAGAACTCTGCAGAAGCCACCTCAAAGTCAAAAGTTTATTGTTCATGAGATTGAGCGGTTTGGAATTGAAACTGCCCAAGCTCATAAACAATTTAACAGTGCCTATGGCCATTGCCTAATTTTCTTTGGTTATGTTGAGCAGAGTTACTCATTTTCACCAATTTCTTTCAAAAATCACTTGTATTGACTTTTTTTTATCAATATTTTCTTGAAAAGTCTCACTTCTTTGGTCTTATATGCAGGTGCAGGGCCTGCTATGAACCTGCAATATTCTGCTGCTGAAGAGGCCATGCTCCCGTTGCTGTCTAATACTGCTGTTTGGCGTGGGATTTCCGGAGAGTGAAGGAAATGTTTCCAGTGCAGGCAAGTCTAGAATTTCATTTTACATTTGTGGTTTCAAGTTCTTTACATGTATTACCTCTTCTACTCATCACTGGCTTCAGATAAATCCTATAGGTTTATGATAGCAGCTTGCCACTGGAAATATAACAAGAGTAAATTTTTACCCAGTTTGAACATATTTCATTACAACACTGAAATTTAAAAAGTTGATTGTAGTTAATTCATAATAATTGATGAATGAATTTAAAAATTTTTAAACAAGACCTCCTTCTATTCAATCATTAAATATAATTATAAGTCAGCATGAAAAATCTAAAACAATTCTGAGCTCATTGAGTTTCATTTTCATTTGGAACTAAAAAACATCTTTTTACATTAATTGTACAGTGGAAAAAGTACTCTGATAATATTTAATGGAATTCCCAAAAAGATTTTAAAATGTGTTCTGTTTCAGTTGGAGAAGGTGACCAGCCTGAGGAGGCTCCAGAAATTTGCCTTGAGGTCGTGGATTTGTTAGGAACCTCACCTGCTGGAACTGTGACAACAGCTGAAGACGACTGCCATCTTCATGCTGCAGGTCCCTCAGGCATTCATGCCACTGCTCATTATAGGGTTATTAATCCTACAAGAAATACATCTCATGCTACCTTCCACCTAGATACACAATTGACGCACAAATGCCCAAGTTACCGCTATGCATGGCATGCACGCCACAAATGCCCCAGATACCGCTATGTGCAACTCAACTCCAGCTGAAAGTGTGACCAAAAATGAATCTGGTAAAACGTGCACGCGAAAAAGAAAAAGGCCAAGTGATGCTCCTGATCCCACCATGGCAAATGAAATGCTAAGTGTTCAAAGGGACATTTTAACTTCTATCAATGCCTTAGTGGCTAATACCCAACGTATTGCGTCTAGTACTGAAACATTGGCATTAGCCCTTTCGATTATAGCAGTAAATACAACGAAGATTGCAAATGCTTTTGCAGATACTACAGGCAACCTTTAAAATCTATAATTATTAGAAATTATTATTAAAATTGTCATAATTATTTTCATGAATTCATTAATATCAAAATATGTATTTGAATCATTTTTTTCAAGATACCAGAATTCTGTGTCAGAGCATGATTTGTAACAAAGTATTTTGGCGAGATTATTAGCTTACATTCAAATAAAATTTTCATGATGGATTCCAATGAAAAGCGATGTGTCTGAGATTGATGAATTGAACATCATGCAAGTTTACTTATTGAAATTTTTGGTTATTTTCCTGATAACTTTTGGCATCATAAATTTTTACTATGCTGATGTTTTACTGCCTTTTTTCTAAGAATCCAAGTCAATTTTCAAGAAATAATATTTGAAAATAGGTTAGCTGATGTGTATAAAGGATGCTATTAGAGGAGAGCGACAGGCCTATCCAGGCCTTTTCTTTAATGCCGAAGATACTATACTATACTACTATAATATGTGGCTTTAGGAGATAACTCTATAGGACTTTCGAATGCAATTCCATCACAAAATTGTTGGGAACTACTGGGCTACTTAATTCAGTCACAGGCTAGGTTACCAACAGATATACCATATTTACAGCTAATAAAAGCTTTTCCCAAACTCCAAAATGTATGGTTCTTACTTAAAGGTTGTTGAAGTTTTGAAAAATTTTTAATAAATGATAGTTTTTTTCATAGTTCTCATGTAAGAGAATAGTAAAAAAACATACAGACATAACTCCAAAAGCTATATTTTGGAATTGTGACTCTTAACACGTTTGACACATATTGCTCAATACTTATGATAGAAGAAAAGATTAAAATAAATTCATTTAAGTAACTTGTCACATGGAACTCTAGTTCCCATTTTATCTTGCATTTCGTTAAAAAATTGAAACTGAACCCTTCTTAGATTCATTATTCTCTGTATGTAGATCTAAATGAAGTGAGAGAATTTCTAATGCCACTGGACTTTCCATGATTTCTAAGTTTCCACTTGAAATAAAAAATATAGGAGAAATGAATGATAAGTTTTGTGAGATATTTTAGGAGCGTTTTTTCCTCTTTGTAATAAATATATTCCTGATGCTACTAGAATCTAGATGCTACTAAGCAGATATTTCATTAAACTTGAAAAGTTGCCACATATCACTTATAACCATGTAATACCTGTCAACCACAATATGTAAGGTTTGATTAACACATAAGAACTGCAAATCGATCTGTATTGTTCATGCTAGAAAGTTGAGGTTAGTTTCTATCAGATGGTTTTCATTGAAGGTTGGCAACATAATGATAAGAGTTGTAGACTAGCCCTATCCAATCAAAATAATTTGATATTAGAATATCTATGGTGAAAGAAGGAAGAAGAAAGAAATCTGTGCAACTGTATGGAGCTGAAAAATGGTTGCCTGGTCAACCTCCATATAATCAAAAAGGCATGGAGATATTGTTTCAGTGAATGATCATAAAACTATAGGATATGAATTTCAACGATTGATTGTAAAATATAAAGTAAAAGGAAAACAAAATCAGTTTCTGGCATTAACTCAATTAAATTTTTCCCAATAGCACTGTTTAGCACGATCACATATTATATGTCGGATTATTGACAAAATTCTATCACAATTCAAGGTGTTGCTACTTGCTAGTGAATCAATAGTTCCTTATAGCATCAGCAGACACTCTAAACTTGTGCGGAACTCCACTTACGACATCTCCGAGCAGGCGTACAGTTACGTTGCGTATCTTCCCGCGCAAATGTTTTGATAATACCACCGCTAGAGTTACGTCATCTAGTCAGCACTTACGCCACTCGTAAGTACGCCTTCGTTCTAATCAAGTCGCTGTTAAGGGGACCGGCTACCCTCCGGAAAAACTTCTACAGTTATTTTCCGATCATCATGAAACTTCACATACATACGTAAAATGTAAAAAATGAATTTTTCGAAAAAATTGATAGAAAACGTGAAATTCATAGAAAACGGGTACTTTAGAAAACGGCTCCTCCTAAAAATATCGTCCTACAACATCGAGACACGTATCATTCGATTCGTAAAGACCATGCCTATCGATTCAAACATGGGTTTTTTCATTTACCCCATAGTTTTTTTATGCGAGTTTTTCTAATTTTTTCACTTTTTCCTTCCCCATATAAAAAACGAACCAGACAGAAATTCAAAAAAGTGATGTTCAAATCGATAGGCATGGTCTTTACGAATCAAATGGTATATGTCTCATTGCTGTAGCTTTAAAACTCTAGGAAGAGATAGGTTTTCCGTGAGAGCAGTAGGAGGTTTACAACACGCTCAAAAAACTGCCGCGTGGGACGTAAACGGACGCAAAAGAGTCGTAACGTAGCCTAGATACCGTAATTAAGCCTCAAACCAAGTCAGCGAGGCATAGAGCGACTGGCAGCACACATATCACCACGCTGTCTTGATGGGCACTGAGTATGTTGGCCGCTATACGCGATATTTGTAGTGCTGCTCTCGAATTATCTCCCATTCAAATAGTGAAGGCTGCCCCCCACCGCCCCTCATTCTGCGACGCGTCCTGTGCCTCAAAATGCAGGTAGAGAGATGGTTCTTGTACCGTTCAACGCGTCAGAAAGTATGCTTTAAGATGAGTATAAGCACCAGATAATGCCATAATTGGCCGCTTTACGTCAGACGTTCCTTTTTAGTGTGTCCAGCCTTCTAATTAATCCCATAGACTTTACTGAAGGGGCCTCGAAAACGCCCCCCTTTAGGGAGCTGTCACGAAATCGTTTTTCGACGTAGAGAGATGATTCTGGTACCGTTCGATGCGTCAGAAAGTAAGCTTTAAGATGAGCACAAAAACCGGAAAACGCCAAAATTGGAAATTTT
The DNA here is from genome assembly GCF_000764305.2 of Hyalella azteca. NCBI lineage: Eukaryota > Metazoa > Arthropoda > Malacostraca > Amphipoda > Hyalellidae > Hyalella > Hyalella azteca. The sequence goes on along the minus strand of NW_025946941.1, from coordinate 28,178 downwards.
AGGGTAGCCTGTCCCCTTAAACTTTAAAGATCCCTTGTCGACAGATCTTGACTATATTTAGGTTCAAGAAAATAAAATAAAAATTTTGGGGGGAGGGGAACTTCTATCCTAAAACTCTGACGACTACAGTAAGCACCTATTTGAAGACGATTTTTCATCGAATTTTATTTTACATCGCAAATTCCGCATTTGATATTTGCAATGGAAAACTTTATAGCCCTTCGTTCACGCGCTTTGAGCCTCTATAAAAATAATGTTGCCAAATTAATTACAACAGCAATAACGACGCAAATCGATTTATAAATTTTATTGCTATAAATGTTGCAGGACATTTAGGTAAACTCGTAGCTGATGCGTCGTTCATGACGCAGATCGGCGGGCTCTCGATCAGCGTCAACATAATGAAATATAAAATACTTATAAAATAATAAACACTATAGTCACTCATATAAAAAATTCATTTACATCGATGAGCCGTCAAATCCAGTGCACTTTAAATATAATTCTGTTTTGAAAATAACATTTTATTAAATCTTCGATAACGTTTGTTACTTCATAGCAAAATTATGTAATTTAAAAAATTTCAACAAATCAAGTCACAATCTTATGATGAAGCTTTGAGGAAAAATGAAGCTCGATGGTCCTTTTCCTTTGACAGCGAGTGCAATGTTTCAGTTTTACAAACTCCTACCACAAATTCATAATCGAAGTAGCTGTCGTCTTTTGTTGCCAAGAGGCATTCACTCCAGTCATTAGCTTTTGTGACACTTCTATTTTTGCTAACCTAGCTAAAATTTTTCATTTTCAGTTAATTGAACAATTATGGTCGAGGACAGCAATGTGGAAATTGAATTATTTATCATGAGCAGTATAAATGACATTTCGGCTTAAGGGCCATACAAGAGAGTGAATAGTATTAGTGAGGCACAAAATATGCTGTTTGTGAGGCGCAAGAGATGCTGTTTGCGAGGTGCGAGATATGGATTGTGAGTGAGGCACGGGAGATGAGGTTTGTTGTAGGTGCGGTAGATGGGATTTGAGGTACGGGAGATGAGGTTTGTGAGGTGCAAGAGGTGAGGTTTGCTAGGCGCGAGAGACGAGGTTAATGCAGTGCGAGAGATGACGTTTGTGAGGTGCCAAAATGCTGTTGTCGTTGTACCCATTTGCGGGAACGAAAGTTTGTGAGCTTCCCCGTTGTAGAGGACTTGGTCCCTGTCTCAAGCTTTGATCACTTTCCGAGTGCTCAATGACCATCAAGCCAAGAAAAAGTGAACGAGTACGAAATCCACCGAAGTGAGGCGAATAATTGCAAATATTGCTACGAAATAAATTATATGAAAGAAATTATAAAGAATTTTAGTGTTGATTTCATCCGGTGGCATCAATTTTTACTTAACGGTGGTATTTTTAATATGCTTTGTCATACAGAAACGGCGTTGTCGGAATAATAGATCTCGTCGGAACACGCCAAGTAACAGCAGCATCAGTCACCACGATTCAGCTCATCACACATCTGATGAATCGCAATTTTATAGTGTACTATCACCTTTATCGTCAATTCGTTCAACCCCACCTAACTTGAACTTAAAAATAATATTAATCATATCAATCACTTTCATTTCCATTAACTTTATCATCCTCTCACTCGCGTGCAACTTCACAGCGGTCACCTACCTGTCATTTTCCTCTTACGTCGCCCCCTTCTCAATCACTCACATCTATTTGCTCTTTTCCTCGATTTCTAAAAGCCTTCGATCGCGTAAAGTCGTAAACCATCAAATCCTTCTAAGTAAACTCTACCGTTATGGCATCAGAGGGCCTTTTTATTCATTAATTCAGTCATATCTAACTGATAGAGAATAAAAAGTTTCATTGAACGATTTCAATAACACCCATTAGACCAATTACGATTGGAGTACCACAGGGCTCTGTTCTCGGGCCTCTTTTTTAACATGCTTATAAATGACATCGCCTCTTCTTTTATGACGCTGTTTTTTTTTATCTCAATAAGAATCTATGATGACGCGCGTGATACTATGTATATCAGAGCTGTCAGCGAATTTGTCACGGTGGCTATTAGAAAACAAGTTGGTGGCGCACACTGATAAAACTGAAATTGATGCTTTTTGCTCAGAAACCAGTTTCAGTTTTTGGAACATCACCTTCAATGGAACAATTTTTGATCGAGTTGAGGATTTTCGGCATCTGGGCTTAATCCTCGACAATATTTATTAAAAAAAAACATTACCTACGTTTGTCAATGGCTCAGTAAGAACCAACACCAGGGGCCACGGCTATAAACTAAAAAAAACTGCACTGCAACTTCTCCACGCGACAAAATTTCTTCTCGCTTCGAATCACAGACATGTGGAACAGCCTCCCCGATGACATCGTTGGCGCTCCAAGCATGAACGCGTTCAATAACAGACTAGATAAAGCTATGGAAAAATATATGTTCAGATTTGAAATGACTAGCACCATATCGAACCCGGTGGAAGTCTAGTAGCTTCTTCAAACTATCGTCAGTCATGAAAATATCCGGTCAAATGACACGATTTTAGATCTTCTGTGAACAAGGCACGAAAAGGAAAAGAATCGGTGACAGGCCACATCAGGCCTACACTTCGGCGCCGAGATCACTATGTTACGTTATGTTTTGTGTCAGATTTATTTTTTAAGTAACCTACTGTATGAAGTTTATTTGGGTAGCTGGCATAATAGTATGAATTTGTTGACAGTACGTTTTTCTTTTCTTGTCATTATCGCATTATCATTTGACAGTCTTGTAGCTACCGCCTTTTTCACCTGTCCAATTGTCGCCGCTAAGCTGTGTGGCTTGTATGGGCATTCACTAGGAAATCTTTATGTAACTTCTCTGATGTTGTGTACTCCTATGTGAATAAAGAATCTTCAGAACCTTCACCAACTTCTCATTTGCAAACGTCAGCACCTCCCCCAACATCTAGCTCGATTTCATAATCACTGCATTCCCCTAACTCCCAATCACTCCAATCTTCATCTTCACCAACCTCTCGTTCACTCCCTGAGCCTGAATTGACGACTCCAGTGCCTCCGGGGGCTGGCGAGTGTCAACAAAAATGTAGCGTATATAAAAACAAAGATCATGACAGAAATAAATGTCATATCCGAAAACGTTCAGTTGAGAGTAAAGAAGTATGCACCAATTGCGGGAAAGAAAGGCCCCCTGAGGTTGTCATATTCGGGAAGGTGCATTCGGAGGGGCTTGAGTGCAGGGGCCGTATTATCAAAACTTCGTAACTTTTTGTACTTCCGACAAAAAAGTTACGTATTACGCAAGTACACCCTAATTTTGGCATTATCGAAACATCCGTACGTAAGACTTAGCTAAAAGCGTACTATCAAAACCATCTGGCCAACTGACCGATCAGAGGCTTTGGATTTGTTTACATTCTGTGAACTTCGATGGCGCGAATCGATGCTTTCGATGGTATTGACTATCGAATGCTGTCTGTCGGTATTGCTCCTTGTTGGCCCAGAAAAAGCCGTGAACTCTTTTTAATAAACAGCGTGAGTTGAAAAAGAAATCTGTGTACGGAGCTAAAAATTATGGTTGGCAGAGATATAAAGTACCGACTAGAAGGAATGAATGATGAGAGTTGGGCGCGAAAGCTTTGCTTTCGCGCTTGTAAAATATAACGTAATATGCATTTGCTTGTAAAATATAACGTAAAAGGAAAACAAAATCAGTTTCTGGCATTAACTCAATTGAATTTTTTTCCAATAGCACTCTTTAGCACGATCACATATTTTGATCGTGCAAACGCTGCACGATCAAGTAGTGGAGCCATCACAAGTAGAGCCATCATTCTATGCGTGTGTAATCCGCGCTGTCGGATTATTGACAAAATTGTATCACAAGTCAAGATGTTGCTGCTTGCTAGTAAATCAATAGTTTCCTATCGCTTCAGCAGACACTCTAAACTTGTGGGGAACTTCACTTACGACATCTCCGAGCAGGCGTACAGTTACGTTACTTATCTTCCCGCGCAAATGTTTTGATAATACCACCTCTAGAGTTACGTCATCAAGTCAGCACTTACGCCACTCGTAAGTCGATTTTGCGTACTTACGAAGTTTTGATAATACGGCCCCTGGTCTCGGACCCTCTTGAAAGTACCGTTACCGAAAATGTACAAAAACCACGGTCAGGAAGATGTTCTTTTTGTGGCGTCAGTAGACGTCACAAAAAGTCATGCGCTATTCGGAATGAAGATTTTCAGCGAGCTGGAGTTTTAAACCCCGAGTCCCGACCACTCTTCAGAGCACCCATTCCGATAGAGCAAGGAAACCTGTCAGAAAAATTTTCTTTAGTGGCGTCAATGGACTCACAAAAAAATCATGCGCTATTCGGAATGCTCAAAGAGCTGGAGTGCAAACACCACTACCTGTGGAAAGCATCGGTTCCGATGGCGAAAAACCAGTCAGGAAGATGTTCATTTTGTGACAGCAGTTCTACTGCAAGAGACAAAAATACAGCCAGAGAAGTTGTGACCAAAATGTACCGTTCAACGAAGCAACGGGTGAATAAAGCCAGGTCTGGAGTCCGACAAGAAAGCAATCGACCGGTTAACACTGACTTTGAAGAAAAATAGTGTAAACGTAAACGACCTTGCAAAGAAGTAAGGTCACACACTGACATCTCGCGTCAGATGGTTGTCCGAGAAAAAGAAAAAGTTCGTAGAAGACGATCGCACTTGAAATTGAGGGACATTCTACACAAGAAGCAGAGATGGAGTTCTCTACAATTACAGGCGCAGGAGACCTTGCAAACAACCCTAATATCATTTTGATGGCGAACCTTCTAAAAGAAGCGTTGAATTGAGGAGCTGACAACTAATCGTTTGAAGAAACATCAGCTCTTGTGCTAAAATCGAACAATACCAAAAGGGTGTTTGCAACAAAAATTCATCTTTGATGAACAATCAAATGAATAATACCAAGGGACCACTATTACGCCACCTAAAACTTAAACTTAAAAAATTCACTAAGAAATCGAAGAAGACGTCGCCACTAAAATAAATGCACTATTCTGAAGAATGATTTCCAGAGAGATGGAGTGCAGGCCGCGGTCCATCTGGAAATCATCGATTCCGAAAATGCAAAATACCAAAGTCATGTAGATGATCTTAATAGAATTCACCTGGAAGCCATGCTTCTGACGATTACGGTCTTCAGGGGCCTATCTTTCCAGGTCGTCTGCGCTCAATTTCGGTGGCAAACACAGATACTTTACCGTCTCTGTCGGAAAGTCCTTGTGATTCCCAAAATCAAACGGAGGTATCGACATCCGCCACCTCCAAAGATGAACTCTTTAACTATTGCGCTTATTTCACCGAATTTCCACCGAACACTATCCCCTGGTGTTGCGCTGGGCTCCAGAAAATTTTGTTCGTCGAGAATTGGTGACTCAAGACGAATGGCAAGGAAAGGGACGTATGCGCCGTGTGCCACAGTTACAATAAGGAACATATGCGCCGTGTGCAATTGTCGCGCGACGTTGTTTTAAAATGGTTTAACGCCTGACTTTCCGTGCTCTTTTCTTTGTTTACAGATCACCGTGTGCAGGTCAATAGAGAAAATTTAGTCCAATTCATACCAACCAGTGTGCGGGAGATGTATGCGAACGTGGTAGAAGAATGGAGGAAACCGCCCCTCATTCGATAATTGTCTGTAAGCAGAATGTCTTAATTTTCATCTTTCATACAGGCAGGCTGTCCGCTTCGACCCCCTGTGCCTATAAGTGCGTCTACGCCTCAACCAAGAGCCGACTTCGGTACCACGAAAACGGGAAGAGCACAAAACTCTGCGCTCCACAGAGTTTTGTTTTGTGAAAAAGTTTTGTGCTCCACAAGTTCTTTGTCCAATTGGCAGGGCCGCTTTTTCTATATGGACGGTGATCTGGGGAAGGAGGTCAGGCTTTTGCCAGCTTCTCATTACTTGGCATTGATTTCTCCTGATTTCCATTCTTTCAGAGCAAATGGGTCCTACTTGCAGGGCGTACACCCTAGTTGGCGCGTCAGTACATGCTCCTCAAGACAAGGTTTGTGTCCGGCTCGCTCCACATTGACGAATCGGATGGAATGAACATAATGATGTGTGGCCCAAGCATTCACGCTGACCGTCGTTCTTATTTCGTTCATATTTCGACACACCCATTCATGACTGTGGTGGAAATACACTCTGTCATCTTGTATCTCGTTACTGTAATGCCCGCCTTTGCGAGATCTGGAGAAAGCAATGCCAAAAATACCTCTTACCCGGTAATGCATCAGACGGGTAACGTCGGGTTGTCCACGTTCAAGCTATAGCACCTCGAGGTCAGATAATGATGTAGTCTCCTTTAGATGAGCTGCATGCATCATGGGCTCTAACTCTCAGACATCGTCCTGAGACTTATCGTTGCATGCGAGAAGACATCATGCACAACCAGACACTTACGTGCCCATTGGTGACAGCACTCATTTGTGGAAAATGTTTGAGAGTCATCTAAAAGTTGCACCTAATGATGAGGCAGATGAAGCTGGACCACCTCGTCGGATTCGTGGTAACCACCTTGACTGTGCCTAGATGACGCATGCGGGAACTATGACAGGCCGATTACCCTTTAGACTTAGGAGTACCAAAGTTCACTAACAGGAAGCGGAACCTTTCTGGTGGCACACGCTCTCGTGCCCTGTCGCAGTTTCCACCAACGCTTCCTCTCCGGGTACCGAGACACAGGGAAATTCCAGTATTCGATCGCTTCTACCGTCTTGTACAGAGGATCATGTCGGGAAGTGACAAGGTTCATTTTGTAACATTGGCCTTGCCTGCACAGGAGGTTGCAGCAAGACTGTGGCTCATTTTGCACCCTGACATGGAGCGTGCATCCCTCTCATAACGGTTTGCCGTTCTTACGCGCGAGTTTCTTTGCGATGTTCCAATATTTATGCACGAGGGCGGATTTATATATAGATGCGACATTGAACGAAGGATAGGATGCCATCTTTCATGCGGATAACGTTGAAACCCCCGTACTTGATGAAGTAATTACTCGCACTGGCCACACCTATGTTCTCATGCACAGCGTAAACCTCATGTTAGCGGGCGTCAACTACGACAGTCGTGTCAATTTTAGTTGGGAAGATTCTTTCTCCTGGTATAGCATTGATCATGTCACCCGAGTACAGACACGCGCTGACGTTGATGCTGGTTCGTGTTGATAGTGTATATATATACACCATCAACGTTGATGTGCTGACGTAGATGACGTCAGCGCATCATACATACGCGCTGGCGTTGATGGTGTATGCATATCCACAAGTGACCCGTTCCTTAGGTAGAGAGGAGCACATCAACATGGCCGACGGGCAGGTCTTGAGGTATATGCTCACCGTCGCTACTATTTCTTCATGAAATAATATAGTGGCGTTGGCATACGCTGCGCGCATGAGAACTGCCAAACCAGAATAAGGTGGCGGTGCTCCTACAACTATGGTAGCGTCGATTGGGAATGTAGCTCATGACTCCGATTGAAACGCGCCAGACAGCTCATGCGGGCCGGTAATGTGGTTTAAACTTCTTAACGGCCAGTGGCTGAGCAGGCGGTGCGGGAGATGGTTTTCATCAATCTTCGAGATTTTTTTTCCGAGGGTAGTGTTGTTAGCTTCGTCTCGCCGCCAAGCACGCTTATCTTTCGCAACCGTAAGTATCGCCCGTATGTTGCCGCAATTATCTAAATTCTAAAATGTTCCGTCTAATCTGTTGAAAGTATTGTCAATAAACAATCATATTATCTCAACCGGTCAATAATACCTTTTATGAACATGACCTATATTCATTAATGTCTACGAGTCTTTAATATTCACAAATGTTGCTATACTTCCTTGAGCAATGAATGCATCGATTCCTAAACGAGAACTTATTCCCAATTATTTCTAGTAATAATTGCGATCGGTAACTGCAATTCCAATTCTACTCGAAGCAGTTAGTACACTGGGAAATCAAAACATGCCAAGTGCGTAAACGTGATAATATCTACGGCACAATAACCCCGCTTCAATTTTGTCAATTTGCGACGCTTTTCCGCATAATAAGTGGGACTAGCAACCCATCCACAACAGCTTTGTTGCTTTCTAACGCCACCTCCAACGTTGACTTGCTATCACCTTTCTTGGTCTAGCTGCCCAGCGCTCTTCACCATAACTCGATATAGTAAGACGATGTTACATTGATTCATTCATTGTAAATTCTCTCACGATAATTTATTGAACTCTGCCTAAGCCAGTAACTGTCGTCATAAACTATTACACTGTTCTCTCAGGCAAATGAAAATTTCGAACCCGATTTGCATCGTAATACCATCTGTTGAAGTCCACTTTTCTCTTTCTAGAGGATCATGAGTTTTTATTGATTACTCTTCAAAACTTTGTACTTTACTAGTACAACTAAATGCAGGCTTGATAGTTAGCGAAAAAGCTTACTAGATATGATCTCGAAACGTACATTTCCAAAAACCAATTTAACCGGTTAAAAATGCGTAGAAATCGGTCTCGCTATGCTATTAACTCAAGTTAGTGCCCAGCTAAAATTTTGATAGTTAGCTTTTAACTTTGACTCGTACCTTTTACCCTTCGCTGACACGCATATTCCGACTAGTTCCCCATCAACTAAATGTGTGAAAATCCCAATTGAACCACCAATGTTCTCCCCGAGACGTTTTTGACTGCATTATTTAGTATATAACCTACTATTGTAATGCGCTGCACATCATTTCCGCCAGTGTTCAAACAAACGCACCCCGCTTGCGCTTTAAGTATCGCTAACAACCGAACTTGTACATAAGTGTCGGTCATCAACCGTTGTACCTGACAAATGATCGCTTCCTTTTCAACTTGATAGGAAGTTGAAAAAAAGTTTCCACTGCTCAGTTTCGGCAATTAAACGTAATTTTGCATTTTATCTTCAATCTATATCCTTGAATACAATTGTCTCCGGTAACAATCCGAACTCCGCTCTGCCATTTTATTGCTTGAACAAAGTCAGAACCTACTGATCATTTTTCATATTTCTGAGATTACAAACATTCAGCTAACTCCTACACTCTGTAAGATGCAAGTGCCTAATTTTAACACCCACATTGCCAATTGGCTAGTCAATCGAAACTAGGCCAATGCAAGTCTAAATACACATTTCTTGTATTCACTAGTTCAATAACAGAGATAAAGTCTTGGTTCGTAATGTAATGTCAATTAATAAACAAGAAATAGAACTATATCTCAGTTACTTCATTGTCATCCCCATTTAATTTTTCCTTGTAGATGATCAACGGATACGTCAGAACATCACAAATGGCGAAGGCCTTACAGTTCGCGTTCCGCCCTAGGGTGGTCAACACGAATCTGCCAACGATTTTAGGACCAAACTGTCCCGAAGAGGGACTATACGATCTCGGCAATAGTCCTTTCTATAAGAATCCTAGATTGGATTCAAAAGGACCAAAGAATAACCGCCGATAACTAATTTTCTTCTTGAAGATGTAAGACTTCAGTATAACCCTTGCTACACTCGCTCAAATATTACTCTTAACAATTCGTCCGTGCACAACCATAACTGTAAATATAACGGCAAGCTTTCTCTCAACAGTAATCTGGACTTCGGCCTTGACTTTTACTTTGTGATGAATACCCAATCGGACACAGACTTAATTTTCTCCTTGTTTAAACATATCCCAGTCATTGGACAAACGGTTAGGATATACGAACCGACATACTCGGAGACTAAAATTTTAGACATTCCGTTAGTTACCATAGAAAAGGCACTAACTGCCGCGACGTTCCCGTACGACAATTTGCAACTCTCTGACGTAGTGACGGACCCGGGCGCCAAACTTATTAAGTCATTTCTTCTCTCGTCCCCTCAGTACTTTCAATTAAAGCCAAATTAGTGAGCAGCTGCACTTCTTATTTATGTGATTCGTCCCATGATTGGACCATTCTTTGCCCGGCGACTACTACGCCTCCAGTCACGACTATACCGCAAGGCACTACTCGTAGCAGTGACCGTGCCTGGCCAGCACCTTACCAGAGTGCCGTTCAGAAGTACAGAGCTGTGTCGCCTCTTCATGACAGAAGTGCTATGACGGTAAACGTTTTACTTAGCTGTAACAATCGCATTAATTACCAAAATGTTGATATGATTTCTAAAAAAATATCAGGCTACTTTTAATATTCGATTTCTTTTCCAGAACCCGAATGTCGACATAGACGACATCAAAGATGAAATCAAAAACGTACTTGTCCTATACCAGCAAGCAGGCATACATTTTATAGTTGTCGGCCAGTATGGAAGACCAGTCGAAGCTGTCTGCTTCCTCAACAAATCCTAGAGGACGCTCCCCTTCCGCAACCTGCGCCGGCTGCGGAGATTCCTAGGGCCCCTGCTATGCAGCGAGCTCGGGCAGACCGTAGATGAAGCGGTATATAGGTAAATATTGCAGAGGCAAATGGTAACTTCCCTAATCAAAAAGAACACTCGCTTCAAATACTCCTTTGAATTTGCGGCACTATATGCCAACACTTCGCCTAAACCTATACTTAAAAGTATTACCTTCAATTTTCTAAATTTAACCGTAAATATCGCAACTCTCAGGAATCAACCGCCTGCCGCCCCGTCAGCTGGACCTGCAGTTCAGCAGCCAGCTGAGCAGATAGTGGAAGCCGAAAATACTGTCCTGGCGTGCAGTAGAAACGACAAAAAATAGGTAACCTGCTTTCGTAGTTTGAATAAAATGTAGATCCATTTTATTGAAAAGTAACGTTCTACTTATTCATATGGAAATGATTGAAATACGGGTCCTTGGTTCAAGAAATAACGACAACCTCAGGCTTCGTGAGACGAAGGCTGGCTGCCTCGGGCTTACTTCGTGTGACGAAGACCTATACACCTTGGTATTACTTATACACTTTTATATAAACTCGTAAAAAACATGCTTGTATACGGTACTTACTTATTGAAATATCAATTTTCAATTCTTGAGCCTTTAATAAGCCTTCAGTCAACCAGGTTACAAATTTCCCTCAAATCTTCGTCGTAGCTTTAGCATTGAGCAGAATGATAAATTGGTTCCACCTTCAACAAAAGAAATAATGTCCTACTGTATCAATAGTGTCCAGAATAAATTACATGAAGATATCACCAGTGTGTATATAGGTCTAGCTACTGAACTTTGTAAAATTTGCAGCCTTCTAGGACAAAGCTTTCAAACCAGTTGCAAACATACTGATGTTGCCATCAACGAGAAGCTGCCAGAGAACTTTGCCTTTGCCCTCAACAGTAGAAAAATTTACAGCACTTGCTGCTGAAGAAACATCTAGCAAAGAAAAATTATCCAATCAGCAAAATCAATCATCATCGTCGTCGTAAAAAATGTCTTGCCAGCAATAGGAGCAAGTAACGAGATGATGTTGCAAGAAGAACAAGATTCTTTCACCTTAGATAGTGAAGAGGCCGTCGCACTGAGCAATATGCTCCAAGAAATTTCGAAGAATTTCAACTAACTTTTATTTGTTTCCGTTAGTTATTTTATTATTTTAGTTCTAAAAATATTCAATTTTATCTTTCGTTTATGTTATGATTAATATCACTTTTTGCTGATAACTAGTTGGCACGCAACGCAAACGAGATCCTGTGTTGGTGAAAGTCGACAGTGAAGTGGGTACTGGTGAGGACGAGGTTACTGATTTCTTCGAATATCATTTCTCAACGCAGACGACTGTGATACTCTATCCCGACCTTCAGTTATCCTATTCAGCAATATGGCTTTAACGTAGGAAATGCATTTGGGCATTTCCTGCTAACAGACATATTGCACTGCTGCGTACGCACTTCGAAATCTCGTATGCAGAGAGTTTGCTTTCAGCGCCTTCTTCAGTACTTGCATTCTCTCATGGTAAGGGCACTGCCAGCTGTGGTTTTCTGCGAGATGGGTGCCAGCCATTCATCCAACTCTGGTTGATAAATGAGTACCTGGCTTGTCCAGGGTGTTGTGTAATGCAATCAAAATGGTTCTGGCAGGTCAGCGAGCCAGTGATGGCCGTAGAACTACCAGTGGCACTCAGTGCCCGGAAAAACTAACCTATCACCCCCCTCCCTAGTCGCCACTACCAGGTTGGACAATTACAACTACAACATAACCGCAACTGTAGGTGGTTTTGCCCAGTCTTGTACACCACCTGCAGGTGCGCATCCGTGACCCTTACCATATTGATGTCTAGGGATCACAATGATCATGTTCTGCACCCTTTTATGCGGTGTTACTGTCCGTAAGGGCTTGGTGCACATCGTCCGAACGAGAGTATTTCACTGATAACCAGGGCTCTCTGACATTTGATGAAGAGGGCTCCGTTGCGAAGTGACGGCGGAACAACGATGGACCTATTCTTCGACTCTGACGTGTAACGATTCTGCGTCCCTGGGTGTTAGGGGGTTTCGACGAGCAGTGGGAGATCAAATCGGATACTTAGCTAGTACTAAAAACGACTTAATGCATCAGAACTTGCTCGTGTTGACCACTTTGGTACCTTGTCATTAGGTACATTTTCGATTTTTTAGCCTACGGCCCGGAGCGACCACTTGGGAGACTTTAGGAAGTAGTGGAGCTTTGAGCAATTAAGTCCACAGCGGCATAACAATGAGAGCGGACTCGAATCAAAAACAAAAAGTCGACGTTGAGTGGATCGTCAACAATCACCTACACCAATTTTCTGAGAAGCACGGTACTGATTTTGACACGCTGTTGAACAAAGGTCTTGTCCAAAACCACGATGAATACTTTGAACTCACGCGCTTAGCCGATGCCCTCACCACTTCATGATTTTATTAGGGCCAACGGTCGATGCCAGAGACGTAAACGCGGCGGTTCTACTGCTTGCAGTCCCTCAATCCCAAGCTAGCAATCGAGAAGGGTTCACGGAACACCTGACACAGTCCGATCCTGAGAGGTGTCGACTTTTGTTGACCCTTAATTTAGCTATTGTCGTGTACGCAACCCCAGTCGCAGGCGCACACGGGATAACCCGTCTCAGCCGGACAAGCTCAATCCGATACATCCGAAACTGCTCATTCACCTTCGCTCCGTAGAAAATCTTCAGCTGTGTGAACATCGTAGGAACGTGACCTACATGGTCAAATACGCCTGCTGATTGGTGGAGCGAAGAGATACAACACTTGTGGAGAGAGAAAACTCGGTAATAGAAGTTGAGGCGCACTTGACACTTAAGTGCGATCGTGCCCAAAGCTAGACACCAAAGTGTTTCAGAGAAGTCCAAATGTGAGATTTCGATTCACCATGGCGATTCGCACGAACGTAAGAACATGAAAGAATCTACGGAGAATGAGACCTTTCAGAATCTCTACAATATCCTTGTCCAGTTTCCAGCGCCTGATAAAATTACTCTAACATATTCTACTCCTCCAGTCGATCCCAGTCTGATCCATGGCCGCCTCCCTACCAAAATTATGAAAACTTTATTTCTCCGTCTCTATCTCATTTCAACGCTTTTCTCCTTCACAGCGGAATTAGTCGCATACTCATGCTTTTATACACATATTTATTACATAATTTATAGCGGTATGTACAATTATCACGAAACTACACTCTTTGCTCTCACCTCTACCGGACTCAGGCTGAAGAAACTGAGTCGCCTGCCGAGATTCGAACCTCTGCCAAGACTGCAACCAAACGCTCGCGAACATTCACCTTAGTCCACTCAGCTATGGAAGCGGCAACTACCTACATAGCGTTGAAGCGTTCGTTCCGTGTTGCGCGCGGTACTACCGGAATAAATCTCTGATTTTACAATCAACTTCTCGTGATTGAATGGTATAGATGTCGCTCGTTAATATTATTATTGACAAAAGAACAGCAGCGAGTTAAAACAATTAACCGAATTGAGTTGGGCCAATTAACCGTATGCAGAGTAGATTCGTGGCATTTCATGAGCAGCGGCTCCTCACAACCACCTCCTATAACAGCATTCGGCGCACTGACCACGCGACGCTAGCGTCGCTAGGTCTAGGAGCTAGGACTGTCGCTAGCCGCCAGTGTTGCCTGCTTTTTTCTTGGCGAGAATACCGGATTGCCCAGCTCAAAATACCAGAAATTCCATTGTTCAAAAACAGACTAATACCTCCAAATTTAATGAAACTAATCGTCAGAAACATTGGTTAGAATAAGAAAAGAATTTATCTATATACTGTGCATTTATCTGGCTTGACGTTAATTAGCCAAATTGAATAGGTCATATTTTTTCCTTCTGTTTGGAACATTTTGACACTTTTCTTTTCCTGTGTTCGATTATATTGACCCTTTTTTATCACAGTGTGGCACTTCTTCCCCTTCGCTCAACATGAGCAAGCCACGGAAACAGGTCATCTTCCTTTTGCTTATTTTCGTACATGGTTGCATACTGCATTAATCTAACATTTCGGGTTTGATCACTTGTTGCGGCTGAGCAGATAGCTTTTGGTCCGAATAAGGGACTCCAGTACCATAGTTGAAATGTTATTTCGTTGCTTGTTTTTCACATAGGTGACTTGTGGAAACACTCGCGCCACGAATGTATTGGAGACTGGCAAAAGTTGACAAGTGATGCAGTAGGCAGCCAGTTCCATGAATGGATGATTTTCAAGATCAGTGAAATATTTAATGGCACCCTAGAATTCAATTGACACTCCAATAAGTGTCACTCCAGAATTCAAAACCACCAAACAAAAATGGCGGAGCTTGCGTCGCAGAGATCGGTTTGACAACCTCACTCGTCTTAGGCCATATCATCACTGTCAGTTATAATCAATCAATCAAGGATCATCACTCGTGCTTATGTTGCACTAAGCACTTTTGTTAAATGCTAACAATTAGATTGGGGTTATTTCATCAAGCGGTAAACTTGCGGTTCCAAAAATGACGGGAAACCTCTAGTCGCGCCGCTCTGAAGATAATCTATATAATCGCCGCCTACGCTGGAGGAAGTTTAAACTTCAGTTCAGAGGTGGAACTTAATGCAGTAATCCAGAAAATATCAGATATAGGCAAATAAGCCAGAACAGAAATATTCATACCAGACACCGTCTGAAAATACCAGATTTGTGAAATCTGGTATGGAAATATACCAGTTGGCAATGCTGCGTGACTGACGTGAGTACTGATGTGAAGCCGGTGCAGCTGGCGCAGCGGCTCAAAAGATTGAACAATGCATCCTTCTTTTGAGGATGAGCCCGTCTCGATGGGCCGGACGGCCTCAGTCTGGCCTGAAAAAGCCAGTTTTTCAGGCGTCTGTCGCCCTGAGTCTCATAGTGGAAAAAGGCCAAAAGATGGATCACGCGCCACGAATCGCGTAACCTCACTTGAAGCGCAAAAGGATAAAACAGCCTCTAAAAAACAATATTAATGGGCTATATGGTTTGCACAATATATATGACGGTAGCACCTAGACGCTCAATATTATGCGCAATATATTTTAGCTTTCCAAGGACAGAGATTTATCATTCAAGTCGAATGTTTAGGCACATTCACAATGCAGTACTTGTCGTCGTGTCCACGCTTGCTTGCTAGCAGGTGCTAGTCTGACTGGAATGCTAAGCTCCATTAGGCAAGTTAAATATAGTGATTATAATTGGACCCTCCATGGAATCCGGTAATAGTTCTACCATGGAGCAGGCCGCCATGACTATAATTAAAATGGTTCAAATGTATCTAATCACAAACTATTATAAAATACCACTCTTGTACTGTATAGAATTCTTATTATCGATTTCATATCTACATTTACAACGAAAAAAAAAGAAATAAACACTTATAAGCTATAGAAAAGATGTCGACGTTTGTTACAATTTAGGAGATTTTTAACTCTGGATCCGACTTCATACGACTAGCTGTCCATGCAATGTCACAAAATCTGATGCACTGCCTGTCATTTGTAACACAGTTGCCAAATGTCGCCGTATGCTTGTCTAGTGGGCGGACCGACCTCAATTATTTTGTTGTATCATCAATCATCATTATGTAAACAATTATAAATGTGCGTGAAGCCGTTGTTACCAGAGATTGCACAACATTTAATAATAATAATACCCGGAAAGCCTCCCAGATGTGCCCGATATTCCCGGACTACGAGATGTTGATTGAGTGTTGAAACATAGGTAGATGTCAACGTGAATGAAGTATCGAAATAAGTGACAATGCAGGATTATTTTTCTGAACGACTTTTAAAATTAAGGATCTAATCAGTCATGTGGCAAGCGTTCGCTAGTGACCGGTGAGCTGGCTGACTACGATAAGTTAGTACTCGACAATGATTTTGGGTAAAGGTAAATACTAAGCAAAGTTTAAAAAGTTATCAAATGTTTTTATAATCTTGGTTTATAAAAATAAAAGCTAACGTGTCATTCGAAATAATTGATGAAAAAAGATTGCCAATTCGCTTTAGTTAATTTCTGAACGACTTTTAAAATTACGGATATAATCAGTCATGTGGCAAGCGTTCGCTAGTGACCGGTGAGCTGGCTGACTACGATAAGTTAGTACTCAACAATGATTTTGGGTAAAGGTTTAGAGCAAAGTTTAGAAATTGATCAAATGTATTTATAATCTTGGCTTACAAAAATAAGACCTAATGTGTCGTTCGAATTAATTGATGGAAAAAGATTGCCAATTCGCTTTCCCTAATGTATTTACGTTCGGTTTAGAGAAGTTTCATCTAGTCAGGTGTGATGAGCCCCGTCGAAAATATAAAGTGCTTCATTATGGAAGTAAATCAACCTTGATAGAGAGGACCAAATCAACACTATTCATGTGTCAAGACACATCGACTTGAAGGACATACCAATATTTTTTACCACTAATCAAAATCACTTCTAGGCAGCTAATAACATTTGGTTATTTCCTTTATTCATACAAAATACATTCCAACTTCTGTACTGCAATCAGCACCGCAAACGTCTATATTCCTGGTCCCAAGTGAGCCTTACCTGTATCAATAAGTCTATGCCTATATTTCATGTTGACATATACTAGCAGCTTAACCCGACGTTGCCCTGGAATACTGGCAGCAATTTTCGAATTACGTCATCCTGAATCCCGTCATCCCGAATCACTTAGATAATAACAATACTAATCCATGCTAGCTAGAGAACAACCCATTCTATCCCGCATTTTGCGAGGCGTGTTATTAAATTGAGTGTTGTTTTTACGCGAGATAACCGGAAAAAATATTCCAAAATTTATTCACATGGAGGACCATACTTTACTCTACTTTTCTACATAATTACCATTTATATAGTGGCATTTCTCGTACCTTGGCACCAGCTTTTGTATGCCGTCTTCTAGTAAAAGAAGCTTACTACCCGATTAGAAAATTTGTGAAGAACACTTCTTGTGACAGCAGGAAACTTTTCACCTAAGGACAAAACCGTGAATCGTCTGTTCACTTTAACTTTATAGACCGCTTTTTTATTCAGATCATCGGCAATGACTGGAAGTCTCCCATTTCGTTCCTTATCATGAATGTTTGTTCGGCCATCTGTAAAGACCCTAACACATTTCTGCATCATTCTATCACTCCTCATTTTACCATACAATTCACTGATTTGGCGATCATTGTTATTTGATTTAATACATCGAGCACAGAGAAATGGACGCATTTCTCCGCCAGCAGAATTTTTGAAAAAATCACTCATTTAAAATCCCGTAGACAAATGTAGACTCGATTTTATGGTTCCTTTTTATAGCGTCAGTAGCTCCGTCGCAAATGCGCCTATAAACGACGGCCTCTGCTCGGTTGCGGCGTAATTTGAAAACGGTACTTACTACACAATCACGCCTCGTACATAGAACTCCTCAATTAGCTCTCATTTATAATTATAAAAAACTATGTTGTCTCTTTCATACTGAATTTATTTAAAATAATTGTATTTAAAATTGATATATCAATTTGATTGGTTATGTGTTGATATTGTTCAAGGCTCCGCCGTTTCACGGTTACGTGTTGATATCGCGGAATGCTTCAACGGTTCTATACTCTGCTGGGAGAAATTAAATTAATTGAACTCCGACACAACAGGTGATTCTAGGATGATAAATGCTCCCATGGTTTTCCAACTTATGCTTGTACCTCTCACTGCCTCTAACGATTGCTAGAGCAGGTAATTTAAAGCTACCCCGCAGCAACCTCCTTTCACTAAAGTCCTCTCTCACAAAAGTTGAGTTTTTTATATGGCGCCATCTCGCATCAATAATTCTTGACAGTATATGGCATCGATTACTCTGTCAAATTTCTTCATCATCTGATCAGGGTTTCTTAAAAAAGCTCATAATTTTGATTGTTTTTTATCAAACTGTTGTTTTACACGAACTTTATAAAGCTCCTTTTATGCTCTTAAAACTTGGACTGAGTTGAAGGACTAACTGAAGTTGATACTTGAGCCAGTTTGAAATTACTTGAATTTGATTTTCCAATGTCTAGTGTTCTCTTTTAACCAACTCCATCATGGTAGTCAGTTTGAAGGGCGCCATCCAATCGTTCACTTCTGTAGCTGTCGACCTGGAGTCCTCCTGCATTACCTCTGCGCCCTGTGGAGTCTTACAACCTCACTTCTCCCCTTCCTATCATCCTTCGTAAGTAAAGTTCCGAACATACAGAACTGTAAATGATGATTGTATCGTTTTAAGTTAGCTTGTAAAGATTCAGACTTTAAGCGCGTAATTGTCTCAGTCAGATCTTATGAGAGTCGAGCAGCGGTCGTGAATGTGAATGAGCCCCCGGTGAAGGAGTGAGGCTTACGACGATGCACAGGCAGCAAATTTAAGTGCGTTGTTGAGCCTCATTTTCGAACGTTCGTTTTCATTCATTCCATATATATAGTTTCGACTATTCAGTGTCTGTAAAGGGCACCTGAATAAGGACCTTTATAATTCGTTCGATATGGCAGCTTCTTTCCCAGTAGTATTTGCTGAATTGCTGATTAATAAATTATGATTCGTGACCAAGGGGTTTTCTTCTTTACTGTCGAATTCCTTAGGATTAATCTGATCAACTGAACATCACTGTAATTAATCCTAAATTTCGCACAATTCAGTCAAGAACTGCGGCCACAATATCCCACTCCTGGTATGGGGTTTACATCTCGTCCCATCCTCGGCTCGCGTGTCGGTATCTCCCTAACGAGGCTGTGACCCACTGCTATGTGAAATTAACGCACGCAGCGAACCCCGCCGCAAACTTCTCGATCAAATTCGACCTGTCGTCTGACTTCAAGTAGGATGGCGGGTTTGACGGGTACAGCGTTGAGTTTGACACAGACGTGGGCAGAGGACGGCGCTAACTTCAAAGAGCGCAGCAGCAATGAATAGTGAGCGCCGAGCGAATGTTTGTGTGTTGGCTCCAAGCGATGCGTTGTGTCTGTTGGTAGTGTTGGTGTCTCCAAGCGATGCGTTGTGTCTGTTGGTAGTGTTGGTGGCTCCAAGCGATGCGTTGTGTCTGTTGGTAGTGTTGGTGGCTCCAAGCGATGCGTTGTGTATGTTGGTAGTGTTGGTGGCTCCAAGCGATGCGTTGTGTATGTTGGTAGTGTTGGTGGCTCCAAGCGATGCGTTGTGTATGTTGGTGGCTACAAGTGATTCATTGTGCCTCTTGGTGGAGTATTATGGGTATTATATATGTATAATTGATATTCTCGCATAATCTTTTCATTCGCGAATTAACAGTTTCATACGCGTAGCATGCGCTCTGCTTTCAACGTGATCGTCTCCGTCATCGTGTATATTTCCATTCAGTGATGTGTTCATGCCTGGCTGAATTATATTCTTTTACTCACAAAGCTAATTCAGAGAAGTAGTTGTGAGAGATATAGAGATTTTGCATAGAGTTACTAGGGAGAGGTGAAGCATGGCGGTGCTGCGAAAAGGGGCTTATGAAAGGTTTACAAAATATTTCCCATCCTCCCATCAATGGAATGTGTTTGCTGATTGGGAGGCTTCTTTCAAAAGGAAAGCTTACCCTCATTGAAAAGCTCGTCGACAAATACGAGAAAGAAAATTGACTTCGCCTTCTTCATCGAACACATCGCAGAAACTGGCCATCACATGGAAGTTATAATTCTAATCTAAGGTAACGAAAAGGACTTTATTGTTCAGTCATTGACTGTCAAGGGTACGCTAAGGCGTCAGTTGCCCTTAAATCATCCATCCTATACAGCTTCGACCACCGCGGCCTCCCATGCACCACCATAAGCCTACACTGCACCACATTTGCAGACGACATTACACAAAGAAACAGCAGGACGGTACCAACACATAGATGCAGCAAAATAAACATAAAACGATGTCACACAGATAAATACATTGCATAGAAAATAAACTGCTCATCAGGACTAACACAAGCAAATTCAAAATCATTAGTCGTGAAACATCCGACATATTCATCGACAACACTCAGTACCATTTCTCAAAAAAAAGAAACTGTCTTAAAGCTACACTTCACATCCCACGGTACCAAGCCCCCGATAACAGAAAATAAATCAATAACTCGCACAAATTTACGAAAATACAGAATACGTCGCCTCCCACTCAACATAAAACGCTTCCAAAATCTCACCTATTTTAGATCTTCCCCCCAGTTAACTCCTGAAACCCTTACATACCTTATCTGAAACGGCAATATCCCTTCCGCAAAAGATACACAACAAGACCCTAAAATTTATCCCTAACACACATTGGTCCGATTGCATACCCTCTGAGCTCCGAACACTACACGAACTGTGTCGCCTTCCCCTCCTCATACGCCAAAGAATGTTTCACTCGCATAGATTGCGCTAGTTAGAGCTGCTCAGATTGCGGTAATGACTCTGAATCAACGGTATCCCAGTCAAAAGTGCCAGAGTTAACGGTATCCAAGTGCAACAGAGTCAGCTGAATGAATGCCATCGAATCAGCATTTTGACGTAGTAAGCGGCAAAATGACCAAACCGCTTTAGTCCGCGTCGGAGGACCGGAACACAATTCGGAATCTCTGCAAGTGCGACCCAGGCTATAATGAACAACGTCGCCGTAATTCAAGCAAGCGGCTACAGTCGGGAGCTTCGTATGTGATGGATCAGAGTGAGGTCCTTTGTTTTTTAGATGTAAAGTAGACCCAACCTGACGTAATTTTAAATAAAGCCAGAGCCTATCATAAATTAACTGTGATATAAGAGCTAATTATCTCACGTAATTCACTTTGCATAACGACTCATTACAAAATTACATTACTCCGCGATGTGACCAAAGCCTTCCAAAAGGTTCCGCTCACCCTGTCGAGCTGTAAAACAAAATTATACAACTCAACCTACACCAGTCGTTTAGCAAAATATTAGTTTACTACCTCACGGAATAATAGACTACCTCACTTTAGCTGCGTCCATCAGAGTAGGCAATCACATAGGTCTTCAACTCTCTCAAGTGTCCCTCCGTGGGGCTTACGTCTCACCCACTCTACAGCTTATACTTATCTACATCCACGACTTCCCACCATCACGAGCACAAATTACATATACATAACATTTAATGATGACATGACAAAAACACAACAGGACATTACCCATGGGCCTATTTTTTTAGAGCCGACATTTCTATTCTATCCTATTCTACTACTAAGCAGCAACACATACACAACACGAATTCCAACAGATTCAAAAATAAATATCTAATTTAGACCAACGCCTACAAGTTCAAAATCATCCCGATATGTAGCTGTAACATATCTGACATATTGATTGACAACACTCAATACGCATCCCAAGACAGAGAAACATTCCTGGGATGTTCTTCATATCACACGGTTTTGGTTCCCAGATGGCATCCAGAGAAGCAATTATACATAGCTCTCACAAACCTCCAAAAGATACGCAGATTCTACCTTCTCCCTCCCAACATAAAACGTACCCAATCATAAAACGCCGTCATCTATCATTTAACCCCAATACTATTTGCACACCGTATCCAGAGCATCCATGTCTCAACTGCAAAAATTCATAAACAAAGGACAAAGATGCATCACAAACACATACTGTTCCCACTTTAAACTTTCACAAACAATTCACTAATGGTGCAACATTCACAACGATTCTCCACCAACAAGCGCGAAAACCTGTCCACCAATGGATCCAGTGATCTCTAGCTTTCCAATTAATTCATTCCCTCCTTGCGCAATGCAAGATAACAGCAACTGTTTCAGAGTTCTAAACTATGAACACTAGCTCACTCTCCCCAGTTTAACTTAACCGTACCTAACGACACCCTAACCACCTAACACGGTGGAACATGCTACACTTACTGGTGTAATAGAATAGAATAGAAGTGTCGGCACTAAAGAAATGGGCCCATGGCTTGTAGATGTTTCTTGTACTTTTTGTGACTTGGTTCACCAGGGATCCCTCCCTTTGAACCCGATCTTTCCATAACTGACGATTGTTTGAGATAGATGCTGGACTTATTGCCAGGTCCGTAAGGTGCTAAGCATTTCAATAATGAACATATGCTCCGACTGAACAGAGCCTTGGAAGTTTCATAATCCAAAATCTCTCTTGATAAGACTTGCCTTTTAATCCCGGAATTGTCCTTGTTGTACGCCTTTGAACACTCTCGACTTAATTTTTGTCCTTTTCAAGTGTCGGTTACCACACGGCGTCTCCAAACTCTATAGTTCGGATGCACTGCAGCGACGAACAACAGCTTCATCGCTTCTGCATCTGGGTACTCGTAAGAGCGTCTGATCAGTCCAAGCCGATTATTGGCTTTATCAGTTTTGAACGAGTTGGCCTTCGTAATTGTGATCAGTACCTCTAACACCAAAATGATCGCGTGCAGTTGTCCTGATTGCAATTACGAAGGCCAACGCGTTCAAAAGCACCCTGAGCTTTCAACTTCTTTAAAAGTTTCGTTTTGTTATTATACTGAAACAATAGCTCATTAAATGAAATAAACACTAAACAAATTATAAATCATTTTTCACCGTTTTAATCTCACACTTCCCTTCATTTTCAAGTGCTCATTTTTCTGCCATTGAAATTGAAATTTTCAGGTAATATCCCGACACTATACACTAGCTGATAGAAGTCTGCGCGTTGGGCGTAGACAGCTAACGTGTCTAAATGGCTGAACGATGCTAAACGAACCATTCCAAAAATGTTCGTACTAATCCAACAAAAATATTCGCATGCCGTTTTCGTCTAATACTGATAAAACTTTCGCTCGGGAGCAGCCACCTGGCGGATGACGTCATTGCAGGACAAAACATAAACGCTGAATTTGCCACCAAAATTTAATTTAACACATATAATAACATTGTTTCTGCCCGAAATATCAACGTTATAATCGTGATAATATAATATGTTGTAGATATCATGCAAAGTGAGATTAAAAGCACGTACGACAATCACGTACTTTTCTAGTTTTCATCGTTGGTGTTTGTTTTGCCGCGAATGCAGAGGCGGTTTTGATGTCATTGGATCTGAGACATACCATACAGCCGTTCGATTACAGTCTGTGTTATTGGTGATCCAAGTAAAAGATCATCGACAGTTAATTTGAACTTATTCATTATTCCTAATAATGTATGAATGTAGAAGGTGCGCCAAAAGATTAACCTGGAGCTTATGATATCAAAGACGTGCATTTAGCAAAATAAGTAACACGACAATTCTACTTATACCAACTAAAATCAAGTATTAGTTGGCGGTGCAAAGAATTCTTGAACGCCATCAGCTCTTACAACGTCGATCAGTTCTTGATGCAACCAGTTATGCAACCCTGCGAAAGCACGCGACCCACGTGTTGAGGAAGATTTTAAACTTTCCGGAATTTTAATTGTACTCACTCTGAAGAATAGCAAAAATGAATGATACAAAGAAAATGTAATCACATAAGTGCCTTTTCAATGTCGTGATGTAGAAAGTTAGGTTGAGTAGCTTATTTTAATTTCCGATGCATGCGTGCTACCGTGGTTAAGTTGACCAAGGCATCGCGTGGTATGATACGAAATCGGGTTCGAATCCTGCCACGGTCGAATGATTCTTTCGGCGGAAAATTTAAGTTAATTGATTAGATAGGATTGAAAATAGTATGTCTAAATCTAAATAATGCAGCTAACTATAATAAGATGCTTATATAATATAACTGTCACGATAAAACATATATAGTGAAACCCGAGCATATGTCAACATGATGGGAAATGCTCAGTGAGCTGTGTTGTGAAGAGACATGCAGGAATCTCAATAAATATTTAATTTTATACACCAATCGATGCCATGTATTTTCTTCGGAGATGTTACCCCATAATTAATATGGGTGCGTTTGAAGCATAGGCTGTGTATTGCACATTAATTATTACAATCGTATTGTTGAATACTTTAATTTGAATTTAAAGTTATCTCAAATGCTTAACATTTTAGCATTTTATGTCTTGTATGAACTATCTCCCTAGCATTCCATTAGTGACATCATTCGTCTGTCGGTGGAAAAAGTTCTTACGATACTTTTCAATAAAATCATTTATCACAAGCTGTCTTATTATCCGTATAGTCAGTGCCTTGATGCTCGCTCATTGAAACGCTCATATTTACGCTCTTATAGTAGCTTGAATTACGCGCTCCGGCTGGCATGAGTGGCGTTTTACGCGCTTGTGCTAACTCATTTTGGCACAGCCGGGCTAGACACTTTGGTGCGTCGTTGGTACGCAGCTATTTGTTAGAGTGTGTAAGTACCGTGGATATGCGCCTGAACAGCCTCTATATATTTACACCGCCAGGCTTACAACAACTATACTCACAAACTTACAGAAAATTGTTCTGAATGTCCAAGTCACTTTATTGATAAATTTCGGTTCCATCAGTAAGCTATGAAGTACTTTATTGTGACCCTCTCGTTACATTTAACACAGATTTTTGTCGAGAGAGGCTTTACACAACGCTACCGAGCGATTGCTGCGGAGAATGACAATGGTGTGATATAAATACTCATTATAAATAAAAGTAGGAATTCACTGTAAACAATTATTACTTTCTGTCGTTTGCAAGCAATTTCCTTGCTCTGTACATCGTTGGTACATTAATTTAACAATAGAAAAGTACGAAAATCATAGACGATATAAGAATTTAACTCAGGCATGCAAGTTCATACCGTGATAAATGTTTTCATGTTGTCAATGAATTTTACGTCCCCAATTTGTATAATAATAATATTTAGACCAACGTTGCAAGAATTCGAAAATTTTAAATAATATCGTTTGATATAGTATTTGTTATGTCCGAATATGTGAGGCTCTATAAATTCCAAACAAAAGTCTTAGGTCGCCGCAACAAGCAACAATGTCTCACTCAGCTCCTACCCGACTTCGACTTCCTGTCTCTGCAGATGATCCTTACACCATACAAAACAGTGTGAACTCTGCTACGTCTTTAGGGGCGGTGCAGGGAAGGTCGAGGGTCACCAATGGAGTGCCTCCCACTACCATGCACGGCCCACGGCCTTGGGGGAGTCCCCACTGGAATCCATAGTCGCTGGGCAAGACCATGGCTTGGTTGCTTGAAGCGTAGGTGCCGTCAGCCTGGCGTTTCAGGTCCACGTAGAACCATGGGAGTTTCCTGATCGCCAAAATGGCACGGTCCTGGAACCATCAAGACCATTAGAGATTGTGCGTTTGGGATACCTTGAGCGAGAGGCCAAGGTACAGGATGATCTAGTGAGCTCGGTTATTCTCAAGAAAATTCTGTAAACAACAAAAATTGCAAAACAACGAATGTGAGGCCTTAGCAATGATTTCATTATACACGAAATGCAAATAAAAACAATAACAAAAAATAACATCAATGATTAAACTAGCAGCATAAGCTATTAGAATATTGTTCTCAACTCGTGCTAACTCGTGCTAATCAACGAGTGAACCTGAAAGCAGAAAGATTTCGTTGTCAGATGCGCCGCCGTGATTGGGTCTGGAAAGTTCTGATCGCATGAAGGTTTCTGTTAATTTAACACACCTACATGGGCACTGGACATTGGAATTGGTTGTTGCTGAGAGGCTTCAACAGAAACGAATTTTTCCACACGACGGAATAATTAACCGTTAACAAGTCTCCACTAAGTTGCTTTTCTTATTTATGAAATCCATCTTTCGCGGTTCTATCGCTTCATATCGACCTAGTAAACCCACCGGACAAGTGTCATCTCTTTTTAATGGAAATAAAAGTCAAAATGCAGATGGGAGCGTAGTAAAACGATGATGTAATTGAAAAAGGTCTTGCTCATGCTTGATAAAACTCCGCTAAACAACTTAAATGGCATTCCAGGAAATGTTCACTGCATGATGAAATTCGTGTTTCGAAATTTTTCATTTCCGAAATAAATACTGATTACTTTTCTTGAGTTAATATGAATAAATAATAGAACCATTATTCGTACAGATTATTTTGTCAGAGGTTTCTTTATCCGCCATAATAACAGAAAGAAAATGCACATGAGTTTAGTGACTGAAGAATGCATTGACGTAGGATTGTATGACGCTGTGGAGCAGAAGAAGGTTGCCAGGCGCGCGATTGGCCGAGGAAATGTCTGACATCAGATAGATAAATAGTGCGGGCATGTTTGCTTTACTGCAAAGGACAAATTGTTGATTAGAGAATACATTGTTGTATTATGATATCATAATATAATTAGGACAATATCCTCTACTATAACATAACATAGTTATGTCGGCGCTAAAGAGTAAGCCTGATGTGGCCTGTCGCCGAATCTTGAACTTTTCGTGACTTGTTCACAGAAGATCTAAAATCTTGTCATTTGACTGGATATTTTCATGACTGACGATAGTTTGAAATAGCTACTAGATTTCCACCGGGTTCGATATGGTGCCAGGCATTTCAAATCTGAACATATATTTTTCCATAGCTTTATCTAGTCTGTTCTGGAACGCGTTCATACTTGGAGCGCCAACGATGTCATCGGGGAGGCTGTTCCACATGTCGGTGATTCGAAGCGAGAAGAAATTAAAGAACAATATCATCAAACCATCATTCAAAGATTAGTATTGTCTCTATTTTAGCCTCAATCCGCCAGCAAAACGACGACATTTGAGGCGTGCGAGTTTCTGAGTATGACAATGATCTATTTGTTTTTATAACCAATCTACGTAATAAATCTTATTAATTTACTTGATTTTACACTTTATGCCTCACACTTGAAAACGCCCTCAACTTTATACGCCAAAGTCAAGATGTCGATATGTACCATTAAATTTAAACCATGCAATCAGACCTCAGACCTCTTCACGACACGCATAACGATCTGCACCAACTTCTCACAATACTTACTGTTAGAAAAAATTGTGAAAGAAACGGTCTCACCGACCGCAACGTGAAAATAAACCGTGTTTTTTCAGCTGTACGGGTTTCTAGTGTTAAATTGGAACGAAACGGCTACAAATGCAGTGGCGGCCGGTCGCTGAAACGCCAGTAATACCATTAAATGTGATTTTTCGAACAGTGTACAGTCCTCTGTCAGACTTCCTCAGAGCACGTGGAACGATTTGTACCACATCTCACGATACCTACATGACTCTGTCAGACCTACGAACTACACGTTGAACGATCTGGGCCTACATCTATGCACAATACTCAAGGGCCTCTGCCAGGCTTGCAACTACATACCACGTAGCCCCGGTTTGATCATTACTAATATTTAGGAATCCTGTTATTTTAAATCTTGTAATTCCCGCAATCAGTAATCCAGTTAACAATAATGCAACTCATGTATTCTAATTGAATGACATCCCTACAATCTCACATTTTACATGGAAAATATGACTGCCATTTTACTCCTGATTCAAATTATGGAACACTATTTTGGGTTTTTATATTAAATTAATAGAAATATATTACGTAAAGTCAGTATCAATTTTTCATCCTGTACTTTCCTTCCTTTTCTCTAATTAAATATTTTTTATACTCCCACTAAGGATGAAATATCAGGTTCTGGAAATATCCCGACACTTAAAATACTGCGTATAAGTGCCCGAACATCCCTAGACATATGCGCTGCCAGGCTTCAAACACAAACCAACACGCACACAAACTTT
>NW_025946940.1:0-69930 GCF_000764305.2 Hyalella azteca | reverse complement strand
GACAATAAATACATACACCGTTATACCGTGAAAAAGTCTCAGTCCGAGTAGAATGTGACGACAGTTAGAAATTTGAGTCATTAGTGTGCTGTTAGGGGAACATTTTTCTCAGTCATTGGGGTGGGTTTTCAACGTTCTAGCTCGTCTAGACCCGAATATGCTCAAAATCTCGGGGATACGACGAAAGGAATTTAATTAATATAAAATATTTACTAACATAACTAAATGCAACAATAGTACAGATAACTTCTCTTAGTTTTCATTACAATATAAAATACACTGGTTCATCAATACTATACCATGACGGGATATAATTCTGTATGGAGTGCCAAATAAGTTCTTTCCTCTACCAGAATAATGCAATAAATTTCCTTAAAAACTATCATTTGACTTCTAACGTAGGAGCGCTTAGAAAATTTAACGCATGTCCTTTTTCTTTAGGACACTCTGCTCTGGTCTTTTGTTCGGGAGCCTCGACGGCTGCTGAAAGTCTCGGAATTTCGCTGTGATTCGCACAAAGTGATTTTTTTCAGCTCGTGGCACTAGAATAATAAACTTTAGTATTATCTTACTATTCGCGGTATTTTTATTAAATATTCATTAACATTTTTTGATGAAGAACTGCTTATATATGCTGAAAACCTGCGCATTTGACGTCTTGATCAAACATATCAGCCTCAGGGTTGCTGTCCCAGACACCGCTGGTGTAATCTACGAGAGTGCTGCATATTTCGTTGTTCGATCGAGTTAGGTTAGTTAGTTTGCAGTAGCTTAGTTGTTTGAAACTGACTAAAAATCTTGTGCACCTACGCAAGTAACCCCTCTAAATTCAACCCGACAAGAACATGCAGTGGCTAGATAATATCCTAGTGTATTATCTCCAAGCGGAGAGACTATTATAACCCCGTTGAGATATTCAGGTGATGAGTGGATATAAAGAGAGGCCAATTTATCTTGTTTATTGATGTCAGATTAAGCCAGACAATGCAATGCGGAGTTAAAAGGCGTGAGGAATATTTCTTTCATGTATGATACATATATAGGCGAGACCCAGTGGGATTTCTCACGCCTTTTAACTCCGCATGGCATTGTCTGGCTTAATCTGACAACAATAAACAAGACAAATTGGCCTCTCTATATATCCACCGTATCACCCGAATTTCTCAACGGGGTTAAAATAGTCTCTCCGCTTGGAGATAATAGACTAGGATATTATCTAGCCACTACAAACACGATTCCTAAGCGCTAGTTGGGGTAATGGCCAATCCTGGAGTAGCGACTTGCGCGCCGAGAGGAGTGATATATCAGTTTTTCAGGCACTATAAAAGCCACAAGAAGTTCGTAAGTAGTAGCCACACTATAAAAGCCACTAAATTGACGTCAATATATTGTGCTAACAATATTGCACAGAAATAATGAGCGTCTAACACTGATTACATGTTTAAAATTGAATATTAATTCTCGATATCACCTTATCACCGCAGCGTGTCGAGTCTGTACTTCGCATTATCGCATGTCGTCGCATGGTTCCATACGCATCGGTGGTCGGATAGCTTAGGTTGAGATGTTAGGTAATTCTACCACGCTACTGTTAGACCAGTGGTTCCCAAACTTTTTCAGGCTGGCGCCCCCTTTGGCTCCCTAGTGAATTTCTAGCGCCCACCACAGACACATATAAAAACATACCCCTCTATCTTGAAATTTAGTACGCTGCAATTTTAAAAGAGAAAGGTTAAACACAAATGTGTATTTCACAAATAGAACCCCATTTAGTGAACCTATAAGTTTTTAAACTGTTTTAACTGTTTCAGCACTAGAAACCTAGGAAGTCACGGGCAAATTTACGGCCGGAATCGTGGCCGGTCTCACGACCAATATCCAAATTCAATTATCAAGTAATATCTCACAAACTAATGAACGCAGCTCGTTGAAACTTGGAACATGTATTCATCAGAACCTAACGGTGATGTTTAGCTCGTACATTTTTTTTTAATTTCACCTTCATTCATGAGTTACGAGTATATTGCGAAACTGGCGCAGTGATCAAAGTATTTCTTCCAAACTATTGAACAGATTTGAAC
Source organism: Hyalella azteca (assembly GCF_000764305.2). Lineage (NCBI taxonomy): Eukaryota > Metazoa > Arthropoda > Malacostraca > Amphipoda > Hyalellidae > Hyalella > Hyalella azteca. The sequence goes on along the minus strand of NW_025946940.1, from coordinate 67,849 downwards.
GTAATTTTGAATATACATACATTCCTAACTACAAAACGGTGATTTTTTTTAGCGTATAAAATTTTTTCGATTTTACCTTCGTTTGCGAGTTTTTTTTTTCATTTCACCGTCATTCTTGATTTCACACTTCCTCATATTCGACCCACATCGCCGGGTAATTTGTCTCTTAAATTCGCGGCGATCAAGAAATTTCTTCCAAACTACTGAACAGATTTCAACGAAACTTAGTATATAAATACCTAACCTCCCAACGGTGATGTTTAGCTCGTGAAAATTTTTCTGTTTTGTTTTCGTTCGCGAGTTATACAAATATAGGAGGAACGACCGGCTTTTCCACCGGCCGGTTTAACCAAGCCGTATAAATCGCAAACGAAGGTACAACGAAAAAATTTAACGAGCTAAACATCGCCGTTGCTGAGGTAAGGTATTTAAATATCAAGTTTCCATCAAATCTGTTCAGCAGTTTGGAGAAAAATTCTTGATTACTGCGAATTTAAACACGCGTATTGCTGTTTATATCACGAATGAAGGTGAAATGAAAAAAAAAAATCGCGAACGAAGGCACAATCGAAAAAATTTTCACGAGCTAAACATTACCGTTCGGTAGTTAGGACTGTTCGCGAACGAAGGCACAATCGAAAAAATTTTCACGTGCTAAACATTACCGTTCGGTAGTTAGGACTGCAAATTCAATTTCGTATGAATCTGTTCAGTAGTTGGAAGAAATTACTTGATCACTGTGAATTTCGGCCCGTATTGCCATATAAATATGGCAAAAACAAACGATGGCAAAATTCAAACAATTTTCACGAGCTAAACATTATCGTTAGGTCCCCATGAATACGTGTACTAAGTTTCATTGAGTTAAGTTCATTAGTTTAAGAGATATTCCTTGATCCTTGAATTTGGAAATTAACCGTGAGACCGGCCGCGAGTCTGGCCGTTAAGTCCGAGACGTAAACCCAGGAGAGGGTAAAAAACAGATTCTTTCCACCGCCCCCAGGGGGGCGATATCGCCCACTTTGGGAACCACTGTGTTAGACCAACTGCCTTCATTAATATTATCCTCCTCGCTGTCTTAACATCATAACATATTTTTTGACGATTTTCCCGCGCAGAATATGTGGAAATAATGTTACAGCTTTGATTAAGAACTTATGAAGAAGAGTACGTGGTTCGCCAGTGTGTTGAATGAAATAAGAACAATGAATTTCATTTACTAAATGTTTTTCTATAAATCCAACTCCCTGCCTACAGATGATTGATTTTTGTAACGATCTGATCAACGGGACAGTTTTTAGATCACATGTGAACAAGTCACGAAAAGTACAGGAATCGACGGCAGGCTTATTCTTCAACGTCGACACGACTAAACTATTATACCATATAACACAACACAATGGATGTAATCTACATCTGTTACCGCTATTTCTACGTTGATGGTGGACTCCGTATTTCCGAACTACTTTCGTGTAGAAGCCTGAGTGCCTAACGACTGGGAGCCTTGTCAGAATGTTCCTTCTCTTTTTCAACCTTGGCCAAATCACTAACCATGGTGGGGAAAAATAATTTGCATGATACATCAATATTTTCAAAACATTTCGAAACGACTTTTCGCTCCGTTTAGAAATAACCAACACACGTCATTTTTCAACTAGTATAGCGCTCAAAAAAATTTTTCAGAGAAAGTAAGCAAGTCATGTTGACACAGATAAACAGCTTTACTGTAATTTCTATAATCAAAATCTCCCTGTTTTAAAATTTATATTATCTATTTATATTCTGATAAAATATAATTTTGAAACACTTCAACGCAAAGCCGTGAGATGGTCGCCAAAAATAATTTTGAATTTAGAAACCGCGTTAAAAAATATCTGGAATACATACATCGTGAAAAATAGACTATCTTAGACATAAATTTACCGTTTTTAAAAATTTGTTATAGGTATGCTCATGAGATAATTCTTCAAATATGGCAGCAATATATTTATTTTTATTGTATCGAGATGAAAGTGAGATAGCGGCTCGCGTGCTCTTTGCAGGCACCTTACATGTACTGCAGGCGCCTAACATACATGTACTGCAGGCACCCACTTAGTTCCAATCTGGTTTTCATCAATGAGAAAAACTTGGCTCATTCATTCAGGCTTCTTTCCCCTAAGTTCGATAAATTTTAATTTTTTACAAACCTCAAGGACCCTTGGTAGTTGGTACACTGATTTACAAGAGGGAAGATTTTCACATAGTTGGTGTGCATTTATTTGTGTGCATTAGATCGTTTGTTCGATTTGATATTTTTTGAATAGCTTAAAAATAAGGCAGACGAGAGCGTACAAATTCCGAAAAGTAACTTCGATAAATGCGGCATATTACTTACGCAGAATTATATAAACAAATTATGATCCAGGAATTAATGAAACCGAAGAATTTTGGACTTTACAATGTAATGATCGGCAAAGTAATAATACATGACTTGGAAGCAATCATACATGACATGGAGATGAACATGAATCGCTGCAACGTTTTCCCTAATAGCGACTAACACGAGTCATCTTAGTCTGGGAAATATTTACATGAACTCGTATAGAGAAATTATTCACAGATGCTGTAGAATATGTAAAACACTTTTTCCTTGAAGTTTCCAACAACAAAATTCAACCAGGAATGTTCAATATTTATGACTATTCGTAAAAACTCGTATCGAATTGATAAACACACACGAATCTATGTTGGTCACATTCACGCACAACTCAAAATAAAATATAAAGAGAGAAAGTTTCAGACTAATCTAGACAGTAACTTCCATGCACAGAACAACAATTTCAACTGACCTCGCCCGTTGAGGGGAAAATCTTCAACTAGTTTACCAAGTCTCATTAGAACACCACATCATTTTGATAAGGAAACGAACACCTTGGCACGGAAATTCCAAACTATGTTTTTTAACAATATTCAGGTACGATTCAATCAGGATCTATAATGTGCGCGAAACTATATAGCATTAAGTAGTATAAAAAAGACTTTTGTTATAAATACAAGGCTATTTCGTAATACCATTTAAAATACAAATAAAGAACTCCGGAAGACCAACGAATTTAAACGGAGTAAAAAATTTTTTCACGAGCCCCACAACGATGCAGAAGCCTCGTGACCTTGCCGTCTTAAGACATCGGCGACGATGTCTTAAATCTGGACAGCAGGCTGGTGGCTAATGCCTCACAAGGCGTCACAGAGGCTGAGGTGTCGTCTCCCAGGCTTCAGGAGGCGTCACAGATAGAAAGCTCTATGTCTTAAGCCTCACAAACTGTCACAGAGAGGCAGAGGCCCCATGGTCTAAGCCTCACCACTATCTGTCACAGAGAGGCAGAGGCTCCGTGGTCTAAGCCTCACAAACAGTCACAGAGAGGCAGAGGCCCCGTGGTCTAAGCCTCACAAGCTGTCACAGAGAGGCAGAGGCCCCGTGGTCTAAGCCTCACAAGCTGTCACAGAGAGGCAGAGGCCCCGTGGTCTAAGCCTCACAAGCTGTCACAGAAAGGCAGAGGCCCCGTGGTCTAAGTCTCACAAACTGTCACAGAGAGGCAGAGGCCCCGTGGTCTAAGCCTCACAAAGTGTCACAGAGAGGCAGAGGCCCCGTGGTCTAAGCCTCACAAGCTGTCACAGAGAGCCAGAGGCCTCGTGGTCTAAGCCTCACAATGTCTCACAGAAAGGAAGAGGCCCCGTGGTCTAAGCCTCACAAACTGTCAAGAGAGAGGCAGAGGCCCAGTGGTCTAATGCTCACAAACTGCAACAGAGAGGCAGAGGCCCAGTGATCTAAGCCTCACAAACTGTCACAGAGAGGCAGAGGCCCCGTGGTCTAAGCCTCACAAACTGTCACAGAAAGGNTGCGGGATGAGGGAATGGTCTGAAATTTCATACGTATATTTTTACGATAATTATGTGTTTTCGGACTAAGAAATGCATGGAGATCACTGCGGAGTAAAACTTAAGAATATTTTAAGAAAAAGGCTTATCTGTAGAAAACAGTGAAATAAAATTATATCTAAAGTAAAGGAAATTTTAGTAGAAATATCGGGAGGAAACTTTCTGTTAAGCCCAGACAAAATGTGCTGTGCTTATTAAATAATAATGGATGATCTCTGTATTTGTTAGGCAGAACTTTTTAATCCGTTAACTGATTAAACTAAAATATATTTTTAACAAACTAAATATCAAATTAGCGCATACATTTTACTGACCAAAGCTTCTAGACAGCTATCCACCTTTAAGAAACAATGCGCTGAGAGCAGTACGAGCGGGTCAATTATTTACCCCTATAAGTGATGCTGCCCAGAGCTGCAGGTGCAGGTCAGGTATTTACCCTTCAGTAGCGACGCCGCCCAGAGCTGCAGGTGCAGGTATTTACCCTTCAGTAGTGACGCCGCCCAGAGCTGCAGGTGCAGGTATTTACCCTTCAGTAGTGACGCCGCCCAGAGCTGCAGGTGTAGGTCAGGTATTTTAGAGGCGAGCTGCATGGCGGGGCTGGCCATGTTTGCGGCCTCGCGAGGGGAGCCTGCGCAGAAGAAGAGGTGCCCGAGCAGCACCAGCGCGCACGACGTCAGGCGGTTCAGGTCCTCTGCATTGGCCATTTTGAGGGCTTCACGAAGATGACGTCTGAGGAGAAAATTTTGTTTTGTAAGCAAACGTTTTCCGTGAGCCTAGACTGTATAGTATCTCTGAGACAACTTTGTCCTATTGGCAGTTCTCTAAAACATAGCATCTCTACCACAAAATGACATAAATATCATAGCACATATTTACCACCAAATGACAAAATTGACATAACATAACTACCTCAAAATGACATAATTAACATTACATATCTACACGTCTAGCACAAAATGAGAACCATTTGAAGGTATCGGCATGGACATGAACTGACTTGGCATCATCATGGCTCCCAGTGAAGAAGGCGTGCATGCCCTGGACGTAGTAGGCGGCCGCTCGGATGCCGTGGGCAGAGGCCCTCACAGCGTCGGGATGTATGCGCTCCTGCAGCGCCGCGAAGTCCTGTTCTCGGCCGCTCCGCAGGTACACGATCCCTAAATTTAGGTTCGCAAAGGTCCAAAGCTCCCGATTTTGAGATGTCTGCACGTATGTGGGGAGGGTTTACGGTTTAAATCATTTAGTAATTATTATTGTATCTATAAAGAATTCTTGATTAAGATATGAACTCCGGCGATTTCTAAAACTTTATGTTACCTTATTATAAAAATTATTACATAGAAGCATAAAAGTCATCTTTAAATAATGCCTATAAAAGTACTCTTCCACAAGAAAGAATAGGATGAAACGCAACGCAAAACCACTTGCCCGAAGAGCGGCATTGAACTGCTGTTCTGCAGCGTCCAGGTTGTTCATACTCATTGCATAGACAGCAATTAGTGTGTGAACTTGCGCCACGTGATTCTGGGGGCAAATATAAAGCTGATCATTACTTAAACACAAGTTATATGAACATATATATTTAACAGCTAGCTGTTGAGCAGCTTAAATGAACTAGCAAATTCTAACAATTACCAAACAAGGACAATCGCCCTATTTGGCAAAGCGTGTACAATCCAAGCATCAGAAAATGAATGAAACTTTTGTATAGGTATTTCAGATAATAAAATCAGTCACTGCCCAATCAATTGTGAAGGAAAATCTACGAACTGCAACAAAGAATTGCACAGTAAAACAAAAAATTTTACACAGATTATATTATTTCGGAAATCGATCTTAGTAAAATAAAAAAATAAATATCTATAAATGAATTTAGATTGAAAGTTAACCGGGATGCAATAACGGCTCAAGTACCTATGTAGCTTTTTGAAAAGTTATCACATTCATATTAACAGAATAAAATTGGCAAGATATAAACAGGATTAATAATTAAGCAGTTGACTAGCCAGGAATTAAGTTGGCCGCTCAAGAATTAAGTTGGCCGCCCAAGAATTAAGTAGGCCGCCCAGGAATTAAGTTGGCCGTCCAGGAATTAAGTTGGCTAGCCAGGAATTAAGTTGGCTAGTCAGGAATTGAGTTGGCTAGCCAGGAATTAAGTTGGCCGTCCAGGAATTAAGTTGGCTAGCCAGGAATTAAGTTGGCTAGCCAAGAATTAAGTTGGCNCAGGAATTAAGTTGGCAGTCCAGGAATTAAGTTAGCTAGTCAGGAATTAAGTTGGCTAGCCAGGAATTTAGTTGGCTAGCCAGGAAGTCACCAACAAATGAAGGAGTTAAAGCAAGAATGTTGGTACCGACAATTCTGTAATAGAATAACGGAATGAATAAGAAAGATGAATAATGGAACGAATAAAGCACAAGGATTATGTGGACAAAGAAAGCTTGAAAGAAAAAAAATGTTAGCATTGAAAAGATTTACAGTTAACCATTTCGATAGCTTAAAATGAACTTAGACTAGCGGGGTTTACCAATTACAGCTAATTTAGTATATTACGCTCAACACAGGAGCAGGAACATTACACTAAAAATGTTAATTTACATAAAAAACATTGAAAAGACAAGGGAGCTGAGATAAAGATGGATAACCTGAGCGAGACTAGGCTGGGCGCGCAGGAGTTCAGAGAGCCGGCAGATGGAGGCGAGGGAGGCCTGCTTGCTGCCCATGACGAGGTGACAGAGCGCCGTGTGCTCCACCAGCAACACCTCCAGCCACCGACTCGCGCTGCTGCTCTCTGCCCATCACACAGGCGGTCATGTCTTAATTCTATTCATGTGGCGTACAGATTCTAATATTGTTATCAATGTGAAGCATTCTCGTGGGGTACATATACCAATGTTTATAATATTGTAATTAATGTGAAACATTCTCATGGCGTAGAGATTCTAATATTGTTATCAATGTGAAGCATTCTCATTGCAGACACATACAAATGTTTCAAATCCTGTTTTCTATGTGCAGTATTGTAGAAAGCTTTGCAATATAAGACAGGCATTTCGGTATATTATGAAGCACTGTTTAAATCGCGTGCAAAAGGGAACGAAGCTTGTGTGTCAATCTTCATTTTTAATGAATTCAGTCTAATAAAAACACGGCATATGCACTGAAAATCGTAAATATTGATCATATATGAAAATTTGATCAATCAGATCAATAACAAAAACTAAATTGAATGCGAGTACAGAAATCTGTAACTCTGAGATAATATTCATTGGAAACTAAAATCCCGTCCCTAACTGTTTAAAAAGATGAATAACAAAATTGAAGTCGGTCAAATTCTTGGGTATGAATGGGAGACAGGGTAAGGAAATATTATGATTTTGAAGATTAAAGGGTAATATTAATTTTGGAAAATTATCCTCTGCTAGTCTGAATGAAGACTAAAGTAATGGATGAGGAACAATGACTTCATACGCTTTTTATATAAAAATAAACCAAACTCAATAAGAAGGATGAAATAGGTTAGTAAAACAAAATTTTAATAAATTTACCTCGTATTTTGGAAATTTGGCTGAGGGCTTTCTCGGTGTACTTGTGGGCTTTGTCCATGTAGCCTGCGTGCATTGAGTGCCGCACTGACACCAGGTAGACGAGCACGCCGAGCTCTGCTCTTGACAGCCACTGTACCTCACTGCAGTTACCGCAGCTCTCTGCACACAACATGTACTAGTTATTTTACTACAGAAACAACATGTACGTCATGTAATACTTATTTAACTACAGACATAGCATGTACTTACTTAACTACAGACACAACATGTAGTTATTTAACTACAGACACAACATGTAGTTATTTAACTACAGACGCAACATGTATAGTTACTTAACTACAGACACAACATGTAGTTATTTAACTACAGACGCAACATGTAGTTATTTAACTACAGACACAACATGTAGTTATTTAACTACAGACGCAACATGTAGTTATTTAACTACAGACACAACATGTATAGTTACTTAACTACAGACACAACATGTAGTTATTTAACTACAGACGCAACATGTAGTTATTTAACTACAGACACAACATGTAGTTATTTAACTACAGACGCAACATGTAGTTATTTAACTACAGACACAACATGTAGTTATTTAACTACAGACGCAACATGTAGTTATTTAACTACAGACACAACATGTATAGTTACTTAACTACAGACACAACATGTAGTAGTTATTTAACTACAGACACAACATGTAGTTATTTAGCTGCAGACACAACATGTACGTCATGTAATACTTATTTAACTACAGACATAACATGTACTTATTTAACTACAGACACAACATGTACTTATTTAACTACAGACACAACATGTACTTATTTAGCTACAGACACAACATGTACTTATTTAGCTACAGACACAACATGTACTTATTTAACTACAGACACAACATGTACTTATTTAACTGCAGACACAAGATGTACTTATTTAACTACAGACATAACACGTATTTATTTGAGTACAGACATAACATGTACTTATTTAACTACAGACACAACATGTAGTTATTTAACTACAGACACAACATGTAGTTATTTAACTACAGACACAACATGTAATACTTCTTTAACTACAGAAACAACAAGTAGTAGTTATATAACTACAGACACAACATGTAGTAGTTAGTTGTTTAACAACAGATACATGAAGTTTATCTACCACAAAGTCTGGGGAAAAATCATACCTCAACAAAACAGATACAAGATGTAGTACCGGTAGTTATTTAACTACAGACACAACATGTAGTAGTTATTCAACTACAGACACAACATGTAGTAGTTATTCAACTACAGACACAACATGTAGTAGTTAGTTGTTTAACTACAGAAACATGAAGTTTATCTACCACAAAGTCTGGGGAAAAATCATACCTCAACAATAAAGATAATATAGTAACAAAGCACAATATTTGACAAGGAGATGGATTCTTTTGGATTTGACAAAGAGTTGGATGCATAAACTTAACCCTTTAGCGGGCAAGCATTGAAATATCCAGAAATTAAAATTTCAGAAACCATTTCAAGAAAGTAAGAAGTATTATACAATATATTTATTCATATGAATTTTTGCAAATTCTGCCTATTGAAGGTTTGCATCGCACTTGAAGAATTCAATAAATGCGATCAGTACACAAAATTTTTCTTTATAATTAAAATTCAGTCTATGCAAACGAAAAATTAGAAACACAAAAATTTAATTTAATTAAATTTAATCAAGTTGCCAAAATAAATAAATATATAAATTGATGCTTCCACCTTTTGAAGAAAATGCGGAAAGAGCGTCAGTTCCATTGTCCGAGTCAAAACCTTAATTTAAATGCTCATATTTCAATTTGTGGACTTTGCAGCTGGTGATGCTTTAGATAGAACGATGGTAAGATAATTAGTGATTGACTGAGGCATCATAAGGATGCCTCAAAAACAAACAGGAAGCCGTGGTGAGGCTTTTTGTGACGCGATTTCAAGTGATCATATATGGTAACTTACCCGTGAAAGGGTTAAATACAAACCAACAAATTTTACATTATATATATTAACAATTCAAGAAATAATGCATAAACCTAAATACAAACCAACAAATTTTACATTATAAATTAATAATTCAAGAAATAAATCAAGTTTAAAATATAAATGCAGATAACTAACCCTTCTCAAGCAGTGGGCCTTGAGACACGGCTTGAATGCTTTGCTGCAGCTGCTTGAGGACAGGCTTGGCGCTCTTGACTTGTCCGAGGTTCAGTTTAATAATTGACAAACCTTTAAATGTTCTTTCTGTGAAGCAGTAGCATTGACAGTCCCAATGGAATTGATGGCTTGGGAGAGCAATTGTTGAACTTCGTTGGGAGGAATACCATCATAGCCCCGTGACATCACCACCTGAATAATAAATAATAGTAAATAAACTCAAGATTTAACCATAATCTGTTGTTCCTCAAATTCAACAAAGCCCTTGCAACATAAATTTAGATTGATGGAATTCAATAACCAAATACCTATAACATGAATAATTCAGAGCACAATGTATTCACATGAACTGCTGAAGTGATAGAATTCAAACACACAAGCTACTAAAATTCCTGTCTTTAAGCTGTCTTTATGCTAGAATACAAACATATTAAAGACACACCAGAGTTTGAGTAGGTATGGATGCATTCATGATGAAGAAAGATATGATATTTATACTTACACTGTTTACCTTATACACATATATGATAAAAAGTATGTAAATTTGTGCAGAAATTGTTTGAGAGAATTTGAGCAAAATTTTGGAGTATGTATACTTGGCTAGGAACTTACCATTATTTTAGACAACTGGAAAATTATGCGCAAGTAGCCAAGATCATGCATGTTGGTGTAGTCGAAGCCTCTTTGTAGCAAAGTGATGGCTGAGGCATGGTCTTGTAGCATAATAGAAACACGCTGAAATAAAAATTAACTCAGGAATAAATTACTGTGTTAGTGATAAAGATACAGTAATTGTAAGATATGTATAATCATAATATGTCAAATTTGCAACACAAATCAAGTAAAATGATAATAAGCATTTAAAACAACATAATATTAAATTCAAAACACTGACTGCAGCATGGAGCAGAAGCCTACAGTGCCAGTGTGAATTTTGAGAAGACATCTCAATAGCCCTCATAAGCAGGGCCTTTGCAGCATCAATACTGGGGCCTTCAGGAACGTTTGCAGCGCTGTTGCCTACAGAGGGAGCCGGAGTAACAGCGAGGCTTTCTTCAACAAGGCAGGTGCTGAGGTGATGTGCAGAGGCAAAGCGCACATCATCAAAACCAGCAATGTTCTGAGACAGGTTCCACTAGATGAAAAAATAGATGTTAGATCATGGCTTGGTATTGCTCAGAAATATATGAAACCTGTAAAAATTTGCAACATTTGTAAGTATCAGCTGGTGTCATTTGACAATGTTTCTACAATATGATAATAAATGAAATTAAATTTATTCAAATTAATTTGAATAAATTCATAAAAAAATGCTGACCACATGTAACCCCATTGCTTCATAAGCATTCCCAGCATCAATGATATAAAATAATAGGTAAAAAATTCTCACCAATTTCATTAATCAGCATAATCCATTCAAACCAAATAAATGCTGGCTGGAACAAAAAAATGGAAAATGGACCAAAATATTAGAAAATAATATATCTTACTGCTTGCTGAAGATGACTCTTGGTGAGATCAGGATTCTTTGCATGCCGGGAGAGCAGAATGGAGATCTGCAAGTGTGTTCGGGCTGCAACCTGATAAATAAATAAGAAAATAATTTAATTTCAACAAAAATCTTGATGGTATGTTAAGTTCTGGATCAAAAGGAGCATTTGTAATTTGTTTATTGTTTCAAAATTAATATTCATAAATAAGTTGGTGGCTTATCGTCTAAATTAATTTCAATTATGTTAGATGACGTGTATTTCAGAAGGATATTTTACTTGCCTTTGGAGGAGGATCACAGAGAAACACAGCTTTCAAACAGTGCAGTGAATGTCGAATCTTAGGAGGATGTTCCATCCTAAAAGACTCCGCGAGAGCCAACAATGAGAGGTAATAACTATCTTGAGAGCTTGCCATATTATCATGAATATAGAATTATCAAAGCCAAGGAAGTTGACTATCAAATGATATTTGCACACTTGATAAGGAAACTTTTTTCAAACAACAAACAAATTTGAAACCTGGAGCATGTCAAGCAGCTGTGGAAAACAAAAGTCAATTAATATTACAGAAATGCAAGTGTGAATATAATGTCAAGAAACAGATTAATTTTTTGTGCAACAAGAATGTTGTATTTATACAGGTAATTGAGGTGGTAGCTGAGGCCCCAAGCAGGCATGGAATATTTCTACTTTCTTAATCAGCTAGAACCTTTCTGTCATTTAGGAGGTGCAAGATTCTCATTAAATAATAGATAAAATTAAATTATGTCTATGCAATTATGCAGTCATCCTGATCTTGAGTTTTACCAACAAGAAATTGATGATGCAGTAATCAACAACAAAACTTGGTGAGTGCATTTACATACCTATATATTCAATTAAAAAACTTATTCTATCTTTAATGAATATTTTAACACCTAACACGCATTCAGTAATTTTTTTAGTTCCCCATGATGACAAGCTGTTTCTGTGTGCTCTTCTTAGAATTAATGGCCTGCATTAGTGCAAATGTCTGCACAGAGGGAAAAAATTTAGCTTATTCTGCACAGACAATTGGCTTAAAATATCACATTTTGCAAGGGAAAATTTTCCATAAACCTACATCTTTCTTGACATGAAATATATCTACAGTATGACTGTATGAGCCATGATCAAGTTTTTCTACCATTCTCATAACTACAAAATAAGTGCTAGATGAATTATCTCCTATCTAATTGTTACTAAAACTGCAAGTCTCTACTCTGACACTATGCCCAGCAGTTTTCAAGATGCATCGCCAGTTGTCTTCAAGATGTGTTGCAAATATAATTTTCTTGAAATTTCTTTCAAAACCAACCTTGAAGAGCGTAGCCTGTCTTTCAAATCCCCAGGTATGGCAGTAGAGAACTGCAATTTGCATTGCAACCAAAATTACCAAATTGTAAACTTTGCTTACAGCCTCATCTAACCAACTGGAAAATGGAAATTTTAAAAATGATGCAGCCACGCTTGAGGAAAACATCTATACTTTGAGCTTTACTGGATTTTTTGAGCCGTGATTTTATGGATTTTCAAGCCATGATTTCCCCTTTTTGAGCTGTGTATACTATAGTGTACTGTATACCACTCCATAATACTTCCAACTTTCCAAGTTCTAGGCATAGTGTCAAAGCAGACTTTTTTTAGACTTTTCCCATAGTTCATTTTTGAGTCCCATAGCCATAAGTAGTACTGTAGTAGATCATTAAAATGTCATGGATACCACATACCAGCATTCATAGTGGCAGAAGAGAATATTTTTTGTTGCTCTTCCAGTCTTCCTCAAGTTAATTTCTGAGTCCTATAAGCGAACTTAGTTACTAGTAATCTAGTATTTTGGATACCACTCATATCTAGCATGATAGTGATACTGATACCAGCTTATCAATTATCATACCTAAGAAATTGATTAAAATAATGCATAGAGAAGAAAGTTACAATTTTACAAATGAACTGATTCTAAAAAATTTGTTGCTTGCCATTGCCACTATGCCAGCATTATCATACATATGAAATTGATTAAAATATTGAGTAGGTAGACCATGTGTAGAATGTTGATGAGCCTGATGAGGAAATTAAAACTGAACTGATTCTGATAAATTTCTGGTTTGCCACTATAAATCTATAATAATGCCATTGCCAGTGCCAGGTATCATACATAAGAATTTGGCTTAATTCTGGAGTAGACAATAAAATGAAAATTGAACAGACTAAAAATCTGTGGTTTGTCACTATGCTTCTACTTCTAGGCTCTAGATTCTCATTATAAATTGATAATTAATTGATTAGGCCTATTAGGGTATAGGGTTTTGAGAGCAAGAGATAGTGAGAGACTAGACTGACACTAGTAGACAGTCTATACTATAGCTAGTACCAGGCATGGAATATATCCTACTTGGCAAGCCGCGACTGAATTTTTTGAGCAGTGGTTTTATGGATTTGCCAGCCGACAGCCCTGATTCCATTTCTTTGAGCCGTCATTCCATTTTACCAAGCCGTGAATTCCATATCTTGGCCTCGGGCCATGAAAAGCCATTTATGAGACACGAATTTATTTACAAAGTCCATGCACGTGCTACCTCAAATCTCTAATTTTAGCCTAAAACAGTCAAATGGCAACAATAAGATTTGTCTTTACTGTAAGTCGAGTTTGTGTTGTGTTAATGCAGTCTGACCGCTTTAACATGACCGCAAGTCCGCAACCGCAACTATGCGCAATCTTCAACAAAACATTTAGTTGATTTGTTTACATTACGATGTTTATGTTTTTTCTGCACGATATATTGGCAGGAACGGTAAACTGTAAAGCAATGCGGATTGTGGAAGTTGAAAATTTTATGAAGTGACGTGTTTGTGAAGTGCAAACTGCGATTTTTCAATCAAACAAAAATTTATGACATTTGAGCCGCGAGATTTCATATCTACTGAAATAATATGACATTAGAGCCATGATATTTCAGACAAAAATAGGACTTTTCCAGCCCTGGCCTAGTACTCAGTAGAGTAGACAGTCTAGTGAGTCTACATCTGGTCACAGTCTCACAGAAGTCACTATTGTCTACTTTATCTCTTGTCGTCCAGTGGGTTGGCCAAATGTAAATTGACGACAGAAAATACTTCCAGACAGATAGTTCTCTAGGATTCTTCTTCCTATCATAGCGATGCTTTTTAGAGCTGCGGAAGATCGTCCATGTCGCCACATAGCAGACTAAGCAGAAGGTTTAGTAGGTACACTAAGTACAGGCTGTACAGCGGTGCAGGATGGCGGATGAAAAAATTCTGGTGTTGCGCCAGCCGCCAAAGCATACTTTATCGGGTTTATCCCACAGTGAGCGCCCCACACCGTTAGCGCAATCTCTCAGTCTCAAGGAATAATTGTTGTTGTTGCCAGCTTGAAGGTGAAGAAGTAGCCGGAAGATGACCACTCATCTCAAGGAATAAGGATTGTTTGTTTATTTTTTTTTTTTAATTGAATTATTAGGCTTCGGGTATGTAGAAAACACACCTCCCAGCCTGAGCACCAATTCACAGAAGTCACTATTGTCTACTTTATCTCTTGTCGTCCAGTGGGTTGGCCAAATGTAAATTGACGACAGAAAATACTTCCAGACAGATACTAGTTCTCTAGGATTCTTCTTTCTTTCATAGCGATGATTTTTAGAGCTGAGGAAGATCGTCCATGTCTCCACATAGCAGGTTTAGTACAGCGATGCAGGATGGCGGATGAAAATTCCGGTGTTGCGCCAAAGCATACTTTATCGGGTTTATCCCACACCGTTAGCGCAATCTCTCAGTCGCAACGAATAATTGTTGTTGCCAGCTTGAAGGTGAAGAAGTAGCCGGAAGATGACCACTCATCTCAAGGAATAAGGATTGTTTGTTTAGTCAACTTACCAGTCCTCAATAACTGCTGTTCATATTTGTATATGCCAATAAATTTTACCCTAAATTATTTTAGCTTGACCGCTAAAAACAAATAAAATCTAGAAAAATGGACATGAATTGACCGCTTCAACATTCGAAATTGTAAAGAGATGAAAATTTTTAATATATAACTCAAAATAATCTATTTTAATACCAAATAGATGTTAATTGCACGCAAGCATAAAGTAAAATTACTTGATTTTAGGGAAGTTGTGGAACATGTCNAAAATAAATTCCCGCGCACCTGGCACATCTTCCTGACCATGGGATACCAGAATTATCATACATAAGAAATCTGTTAAAATCTTAAGTAAATGAGGAAATTAAAAATGAACTGATTCTAATAAATCACTGGTTTGCCACTATGTTGTACTGACTACTGAAGAAGTTGTATCATTTTCACATTCCACTTGAGTCAAAGAGTTCCTCAGTAATTCGTAATTGAATTGCACTTAGGTATTGCAGACTAACACAGAAACAGCCTGATAGACACTGTGACACAGGGTGTAAAAAGTAGCTGAGTCACAGAACTTACAATCACTGACCAGGGCCAGGACCTGGAGTGACAGATCATCTAAACTAAAGACCTTAGCTTAGGCATTTCACACCAACATCTAGATCTAGTGGCAAACCAGTGATTTTACAACACTTCTATTTAACTTCACTTCTTGTTTGTTTGTCTGTCTGCTACAAATCTTAATTATAATCAATCCCGTATTTAACAAACTTCTATGTTCTACCTGTGCAATCAATCTGAAATTTTGCACACTTGTGTAAAGTTGGAGACAATGCATGAATCAATTGACAAAATGAATAATTTTGAAATTAAAATTTTTTAATATTAAAAAAATTGAAAAAGCAATTTTTTCTGCTACAAATCTTATAATCAATATGATCTTATAATCAATATTATACACTTTTAACTTTCCAATTGATCTGAAAATTTGAATACTTGCATAAAGTCAGAGACACTGCATGAATCAATTGACAGAATAAATAATTGTAATAATTTAATTTATTTGTTTTATATTAAAAAAATGAAAAATGTATTTTTTCCAATATTCAAAAATAAAATTCAAAATTTCTTGTACATGTCTAACATTGGAAACACTAAATTCTTTAGGAGTGTTGTCTTTAAAAAGCAATTTTTAAACGTATATTATTTAAGAATTAGTTCCTTTTCATTTTGCCCATCTACTCAAGATTTAAATCAATATCTTAGATTATGTATGATAATAATGGTATCCATTATCATACATAAGAAATCAATTTAAATCTTGAGTTGATGAGTAAATTAAAAATGAACTAATTTTAAAAATCTGTTGGTTTTCCTATGCTTCTAGGACTCAAAAAAGAACTTTAGAAAAAGTGTGAAAAATGTCTGCATTGCCAATGTGCACTAGCATTTCAATCTAGAAAATTTTTGCCACTTTTTAGGGTAATAAGTGTTTGAGCTCTCAAATCCTATAGACTGTAAATTATGGTTTAAGCCCTTAGTTGTGGAAAAGATCTCTCTATGCTGCAAAAGTATTTTTGATGCTTTGCTATGTGTTTCTCAAATTTGGCTTTATGAGTTTAGTTTTTGATCATCAATGAACACATTTTCTAAACTGGAGATTAATATTCAAATTAATGAGTTCTGTGTCATGTCTGAAGTTTTACCCCAAAAAGTAAGAACATTTTTCTCTGTATTGCCAGCAATTTATTATATTATAACTGGCAATTTATATATTATAAACCAATCATTTTGTTCTCATCAAAGATGCATCACAGTTCTAGTGCTGTTAGCAAACTGTATCATGTCATTCATATGACTTTATTCACCTTAACTATGAGCCCGTTGCCAAAAATATTTTATGCACAAAATTTTTTGTCTGGAGAGTTGAACTAAAGTGGAAAACATCAAATTTAGTTGGAATGACATATACATATGTAAGCTACAAAATTTTTGTCTAACTCGAACCAAAATACAAGGCTTGGAGACTACAAACTTTTTTCATTGAATAAAAAAAAAGTCTGGCTTCCGAGCCTTGAGATTTTAGAAAAAGTAGGATTTTAGTGTCACTTTCTGTTTGCCCTTTATTTCTGTGTCCTATGAGTAGACCAGTATTGATGACAGCAGCCAGTTCCAAATTCTAGGAATTTTGTAATGAGTGCATGATCAAATACATGATGCCTTGAGACATATGTTTATTCTAGGAATTTTGTAATGAGTGCATGATCAAATACATGATGCCTTGAGACATATGTTTAGATGTATACTTTATTACATTTTGAATTAAATTTCGCTAATTTTATCCTGTTAATGATATTTTTGAAGAACTCCTCAGTGATAAAGATCAGGATTAAGTGCAGCATATAATCTTGGCTATCACATTCAGGCAGCTGGATTGCAATAGCTGATATTGGGCTTGGGTATACTTCAATTGTAGCAATGCTATTGTCCATTCTCACCCTGCTCATAAGTGATTCATAGTACAATTTCAATCTTGTTAGTTTGGTCTATAAATTCAAATTTTATAGATGAAAACTACAATTTATATTTTTAGTCAGGTAGATTTTTGTTGTGAATTTTCTAAATTTCTCAAAACTGTATACAATACGCACTTAATTTATTATTGATATGTATGTTTTTATGTCTTAATTCATTGAAAAATATTATGAATGACCAAATGAATTCCTTTATCAAATTTCATTTGGGGCTCCCCTTGATTTTCTCAACTCCATGGATGATGATCATAACTGAAATGCCTACCTATGTTACTTTGCGCCTGTTTCCTACAACTATATCCATGAATTCTACGATGTTATATTTGTCTTTCTCGGCAAATTTTGATCACAGTATCTCTGTTGATTGACTAATGCGGTCAGTTTTTTACCAACACCTTGTGTTGTATAATATATATTACTCGCACTTGTGTCGCTCGCTGCCAGCCGTGCTGAGGGTGCTTCAATGCGTTAAAAGTTTTCCGTTCTACGAAATGTTCTACAAAATTTCAATCATTTTTCGCAGTTAGCGCGACGCATATGATACGTACGTATGTCTCTCCTCTCTCGTCCGATATGTAATGAAAATCTATAAATGCTCTTTGTAGCTATGGAATACATCAATGATTAGTATGAGGGCTAACAACTTCCCAGACGCACATTCTGTTCTCAGACGCGATTGTCTAATACTTATGGGTTTACAGTAATATTCAGCCTGTTTACCTTTATTGCTCCTATAGAACGAACCAGTCGGCCGTGCTGGGCGCGAGTGAGTCAATTGGGTCTCAGTAAGCCTCAGTTAGAGTTGGGCAGTACAGCGTTCACGACGCTTCATATTCACCATGATTCTTTGTTGTCGCATTCATCGCTGCATGACTGGATTGTGAACTGCGATGCTTAGCGGACCTTTACTGGCTTAGCTTATTAGCATTTCTAAGTGCGTCATCTAACTCAGCTGTCGGTGCGCCTCCTGCCCGAATTCAACTAGAAAAACGTTACTGTTAAGTTCTTTTAACCTTTCTACTTTACCGTTCATCCCAGAAGATATCTTATGAACGAAACTTTGATCGCAACTGATCGACGTTTGGTTCTCACTTCCTTCTTCTCTTTGTCGGGTTATATAGCAGATCATTTTAAGTAATCCGCTTCCAAGGTAATCTGTAACTCGTGATGCGGTCTCAACGCAAGATCCTTCAACTGTAACACAGATAAATTTCAAGTGAAATCTTTCGGGTCTTAATTTTTGAGCTGAATCAACTCCTTACGTAGCACACATCTGAAAATAATTACGTTTGTATTTATATATGTAAGAATTTTGTTAGCAATTAATTTTATGTGAGCTGCATCTAGCTCCATCTCGTTTGGACGGCAAAGTGATGTAAAAAATATCACATTTTGTTTAGCCGTGAGTTTTTCATATTGTAGGAATTTGTGCAGCGTTCACTTCAATGAAAATATGAAACAAAACAATGTGGAAGTGATATGTGTACATTTTCTGCATATATCTGACGTTATAGGCCCTATAACGTGGTTCCCAAAGTGGGCGATAACGTATAGTCCCAAAGTGCATGGCGAAACAAAATGTATGTATTGTGGTGTATTTGCTAGAAACAACATGAAGCGAGGCAGTCGCTGCATTATATCGATGGTCACTGGATGTTGACAAGACGCGTTGCAAGGAAGGATCGATGTTATTTCCTGGCTATATTGACCCAGTCTTGACCACGTGCTCAAGTGACTGCTCAGTATATTGATTAGAGGGAGGTTTCCGCCCACGCCTGCACCTGCAGCACTCAGCGCACAAGCGTTCGCCGGCTCGGTTCATCTGAACCTAAAGGTGATTGTACATAGGGAAAATATTGGTGGCCAGTACAACTTTCAAATGCTACCTGCAACTATATAGTTATCATGCTTCTGACCTCGTGTAAAGGGTTACTGGGTCCTTCCGGTGCCAGTAGCGTCTATACACGAGGTCAGTATAGTACGGTAAATAGTGACATTTTGTATTTAAAAGTTTTACTGGCCGCCAGTACTCTTTCCGTGGAGAAGCACTTATAGTGTTACCGGCATAAGGGATTCCCGGCATCATGCCGACTTTGTATTTATTTTAGGACCCTTGCAAACGGTTTGAATTTGATTAAGTGCGCTAAATTAGTTGCCAATTTACATCATTGCTTCAGCAGCGTATACCCGTGCGTTGTTATTTATATATGTCGGGCGCAGTGTCTCATTATGAGAATGACATCGGTTAAACCTCGTATTGCTACGCTGTAGCTGTAACCTTATGGCAAATGTTTTTCTGACGTTAAAATTTTAGTTTATCTTTATGACAAATGAGAGATTTTATTGATTTATTTTTATGACTGACGATTTCCCGAAGTGGCTCATGAAGGAGGTCATGCCGATCAATATGAGTTGAGAATAGTAATAAAATATTGTGAAAGAATTTCTGTTCTATACCCGCTGTAAAAACCTCCTCTGGAGTCTGGCCAGCGCAATAATGACGAAGTTCCAAACCATATAATCCTTGTTAAGTCCATACTTCTGTACTGCACTTTGCAACGATCGCCCCAATGCGGTTCTCATGTTGATTTTGTCAGTAGCTCGCTCACAAATTTCTTCATTTTCGTTTTATCTTGATCGAAATCAACGGTGATCTTCTTTTAAATTCATTTTAGAAGATATTTTCTTTACCGCGCGCGTGTGCCTCCTGAGCGACCAAGTGGCCATAATTGGAGCAAGACGAGCGTCCACCCTTCAGGCCCGCCAACGCCTCCTCAATGCACGCTTTTTTGTGATGTATTTGTCTGATTTCTGGTAGTGTTGTGCTTTGTGCCGGTGTTAATGTGCTCAAATTGTGACGTGATTAATGTATTTTTAACTACTACTTGTATTAATTTATTTAACTCGTGATACAATTAATGTATATTCAGCTTGTGACGGGATTAATATATTTAACTCGTGATACAATTAACGTATTCAGCTTGTGACGGGATTAATATATTTAACTCGTGTTTCAGTGGGAGCGATCGATGGTCTTTGTCTGACTGCCACCTAATATATGCGCTCTTTGTTCATGAGCTACGTCTGCTCCTGGTTTACCTTGATGCCATTCACATGATCTTATAGTATATGTACCGCTGATAAAGTTAACTACAGGGGAGCCTGAAATAGTTCTGGGGAATAGTTATTTTAGCTTCATTTTCATACAGTTAACAGTTTTTCAGTTTATGCGTAAAAGAGTTCATGTATATGCATCCTTGGGTACATTGAGAAAAATTAATGGGTCGTGTTGTACAAATAGTGACATTTTCTTACCCGCCAGCACGAATAAAGAACAGACGTAGCACTGATACGCTCTTACGCCGAGCCAAACTAGGTCATGATTGACACATGCAAACAGGGGCCAAAAGTGCATCGCTATTTCGACAAAGTCTTGTTTGTTTCTTTGAGTGTATGTAGTACAGCATCGTGCACTATGTTGCTCCGTGATGGCGCGTCGTTGAGTGTATGTAGTGCAGCGTCGTGCACTATGTTGCTCCGTGATGACGCGCCGTTGAGTGTATGTAGTGCAGCGTCGTGCACTATGTTGCTCCGTTATGACGCGCCGTTGAGTGTATGTAGTGCAGCATCGTGCACTATGTTGCTCCGTGATGTCGCGTCGTTGAGTGTATGTAGTGCAGCGTCGTGCACTATGTTGCTGCGTGATGGCGCGTCGTTGAGTGTATGTAGTGCAGCGTCGTGCACTATGTCGCTCCGTGATGGCGACTCAATCGTATTCAGGGACGTGCGAAGTAGCGACGTCTATACAAGCTGCCATGCTGTACAAATTACCGTCAATGGCTTTTATCGGCAAGTGATTTGTGGTCCCATGATCGCTGGCATCAACTGATGTTTCAGCTTTGATGTCTCTTCATTCGTGCCGACCTTCACTTGAGCAAGGAACGCATTCTTCCTTATCTTATCAGGCGAAGATGTCATCACTTCTTACTGGCCACTATGACTCATGTTATCTGCGCATTTAGTGAGCCATGAAATAAATGAAAATGGGACATACCTACCATGTTGTGGTCTAAAATGTTCTGGCTATTGAAGCGATGCCTTTCTTTATACCTCCTCCTCTCCATGCATGATCGCTGTTGACTGAAAAATGCTAATTTCCCTAAATGAATAGTCGAGCTATAACCTATATTTATTTGCTGAAATTTGTATCGCTTTTGAAACTCTTTACTTGAATATGCCCTCTATGCAGTACCAAAATAATAATCTTTTTATTGTGTGTTCGAAAGACAAGCTGTCTGCGTCATCGCCTCCATGTTTCTGCTCACACCAGAGACCATGTGGCTAAAATTAGCCGTCTTAAAGCTGTCGTTACATGAGCATGTGGGATAAATCCAGCTAAAGCTGCCGTCTTTTTATACGCTGAAAAAGAGCCATTTGGTCTGTTGATTGTGCGGCAGCGACCACATCATCAACACTTCAAACTGCACCTGCGAAATCCAGCTGTCAGGTCAACGTTTACTGTTAACTGTCGAGTCAACGATGTATCTATTCAAGCATCTCTTCATTTCCACGTCCTCTGTTTATAATCTTGCGAATTATGTTTAATTTTGCGTATATTTGCGTGAACTACATTCATGAGAACTGGTGATTGCATTTCGTTAATTATTCGTTGCTGTAAAACCCGCGAGAAAAGAAGCGTTTGCACATGTAGCTCTGAGCGCAATTAACGCGAGTTCATCGCACCGAGCTGAAACTCCGCTGCTGGTCCCTCCTTGAGGGTTCGGGTCTTAGCATGGACCAAATTTACCTTTATATTATCAAGTTTAGTTCCAGTTGCTTTCCAGGTTACCGACTGTACATATGTGTGCTTGTTTTCTTGTTTTAGTCGAGTGACTATAATAGTGATCAAGTTTTATTCCAGTTGCTTTCTAGATTACAGACACTGCATTTTGATATTTGTCTTCTTGTTCTAGTCGATTGACGAGAATAGTGAAGGTGTTTGTTGAGAATAAGGTATGGTGACTAGAATAGTGAAGATATATGGTGAGGTGACGTATAGTGACTGCAATAGTGAAGGTGTTTGGTGAGGTGACGTATAGTGACTGCAATAGTGAAGGTGTTTGGTGAGGTGAGGTATGTTTAATTAATGGACGCCAAGTTGAAAATTTTGAATACCCGTGCGCATACTTTTGAATACTTTTGAAAATACTGAATACAGACTAAATTCCCGTCGTGTCTTGGCATTCAGAGGTGGTCAAAGAGAACGTTCGACAATTCATGATCGAGTCAACTATCAAGATCCATTTAAACAATTATATGCACTGCCTTCAATGATGGTTGTGCCAGTGCAGTAAGCCCAAAAGATTTTTGAGAATATTCATCAATAACTGGCAAAATTTCATTCTATATTTTCTCGAAGATTACTCATGAATATGGTTTTGTTCGATGGTTTTATTGAGTGTTTAGAGGGTGGTAAAGGGGCTACTGCTGATGTCGCGTCAGTGTGGGCTGTGCCGTGGAGCGTGACGCAGCAAGACAGTGAGCGCGGTAGTTGCACTCATGGTTGTCGTGTTTCTTAGTTCTTATCTGTTTAAACTTGTATCTTCACACATGCTATGTTGTTTGCTCTACCATATTTGCTGCACAAATTTCAGATACATTTTTTTTACTGATTCTCAGAAAGAATTAGTTTAATTACTTCTTATAGCTCAACTGGAACGGAAATTCGAATTCCTATTGTAAATTCAAGATAAGCAAAAGATATTACCACGATCACTTGTACTGTTTTTCTCTCAATATATTTTGCTTGTGCTTTCAAGTTGTGCAGCAGAGTGCTAATATCTGTGCTGTGTTTTTCACTCACATCAGATATTTTCATGATTTACGGTTCTAGTACATTTTTGTTCCCATCGATTTTATTGGTCATAAAAATATTAATAAATATTTGAACTTGGCCTAACCAAAGGCGTATATTATTGCCGAATTCAATGTGTGTACAAGCGTTTGTAATGGTGAAGTTAGCGTTTTGTCCATAGGTACTGTGCATCAGTGCAACATCCTTAACATTGAAAGTGAATTTCACCGACCGATCTTCGCGCTTCTCTGAGGTTAGGGTAAGTCTCGGCGATATGAGTTGTCTAATATTTCTCTGAATTGCTTTTAAGAATTTGAGCGTTTATATTTCGGGCTTGATTGATCAAAAATTGCATAATAATTCAGTCAAACCTCCCTTACGAAACTGGAATGCCCCCGTTCTTCTTTTTTTTTTTTAACATGAAAAGTTTTATGTATGGTTGATTTGATTCGACCATCATTGCTTTGCGTTTAGACGTTACAATTTAGCTGCACCAGTATTATTTTCACAACGTATTTTTTATTTCACTGTAAGTTCTAGGGCTTCCTCTATCCTTTTCAACGAGTTGCTTATTCTTTACGATGAGCCGACACAATGACCTGCTCGCTGGCATTGTAGCGAGCACAATATCATATCCTCTTGCGGGTGCCTGCTACCCTCGGCAGGCATCATGTTACCTCGGCTGCTGGGGAGGAAGCTAGCCAATCCTGTGTAAGAGGATGCTGTTCTTCCTGCTCATCTCCTATAGGGTCTGTGCTCAAGGATATCTTCGTCGTATCCTATGATTGCGGCCAATGTCGTGCTGAATTTTCTTAATAATTATATATTATTGCCACGCTCGATGGACTATACATGCGGCGGTGTGTAGCTTCTTCAAAATTCATCATTTATATACATTAGTTGAACTCTAAGGAGCTGAGTGGTGTCTCACCCTGTCTCAATAAGGTGTATTATGATTCATTTGCTTCTGGCATTCGTAATTGGACAGCGTTAATTAATTGTAGTACTAATCATGTTTTTTATTGAACATACTTAATGAACAAAGGTCATTCCCCTGCCTCATCCACGTTCCTTTTACAGTCGAGTTTTCTTACCAACCCATGACCAAATGTCTGTGGCTCCTAAGTCATCTGACTAACAGGCTAGTAAGATTCTTAATAAAACGAGAAGTTGCGTATTTTTAGCCTTTCATTGCAAATTGATAAGGTCTTGTTAGCTAGTGTGTGCTAATGCTGTCCCGAGCTACGTTTTATGTTCTCGACGCCTGAGGGTCTTGCTTATGTGCCCTTACCTGACATTTGTGTTCCGTGCAAGTGTCCTCCGGTACAACTCTGAATGTGAATGAAGTCGAAGTGTCACTTGTATAAAAAGTCTCCTCTATTTGAGCTCACATTTAGTTTTGAGTGTGGTTCAAGTTAAACTCGGCGATGCAACCTTCGAAATAGAATTAGTCATATATAACTCTTATATCCTTTCGGGTCGGACGTGAACGTCTCGTTCTTCGAACAATCTTGAATAGAAAGTTAATGAGGAATGATGAATGATGAGATATTATTTAACAGAGACTTATTCTTGGTCGGGGATAACTGTTATTCGGATGTGTTGATTTATAATATGTTCTTAAGTTATTGATAATGAATGAACTATCATATTGGCATGGGATGGTGTAGCATTATAACTAGAGACCACACTGCAGCTCGAGCCACACAACGTTTCTAAATGGAATTTTTAGGGTGCGATTCGTGAACTCACACATTTGTGGAAATGATTTTACTGAACAATTCATCTGTTTTTTAGCATTCTTCTTAAAAATATCTACCTTCTATTGTACCTATTCATTTCACATCTGCGCTCGAAATTTTCCTTTTTCAATGTTGAAGTTCTGCCATTAAATATGACGCTAATAAATCTAAAAAGGAGGTGTTAAATGCCATTCATCGTCGTAGAGTACAATCTCGAAAACAGACCAAATCTTTTTAGATTTTAATGTTAACGATGGTCACTTTAAATGGTTCTAACTAGAATAAATTATTCACTTTCATCCTTTCCAAATTTGGCCTTTTTTACTTTTCTCTAAGATGATTTAGTTTCTATGTATCCTTACCTGGCAAGCCTGGGGCCAGGTATATGACTCAAGTCTATCACTGGCGGCCGCCTCCACCACAGCTCTGAGACACCAATCTATTTGCCGTGCTGTGAATAACTCTAACTCTATTGTCTCCGAATAAATAAATTCACAAATTACATTCTTTATCTATTTCAAAGGTTTTCTAGTCATCAACTAAGCGCTTTGAGGCAGTTTGGTTCAGAACAATAATTCCTCGTATAATTAATTATTTACCCGTAATTTTTGAGAGAAAATTTAGAAATAAGTTTTATTCGGTGTGCTAGGGCAACGTCTCACACCCACGCTAAGCCTGCCACAACTCAGGATGATTAAAGTTAATTTATAAAAGATAAATAATTAAAGGAATAATTTATAAAATTTTCGTTTGGTTCTCGATTGTGATGCGCACGTTAGTTATGTTATAGCTTCGTTAAAAATTGTTCTAAATGCTTCGGACTAAAAGAAATTGATGTATATATTTTAGTACTGAATTCTTAACCAAACATTATGGCGTTGAATGTCTGCGCCGCCATGCAGTTTTTTATTGTTGATGCTCGGGAGAAAGTGCCACTATAAGGCAATCGAAGAAATCATTGAAGCGCCTGGCTTTTGCTCTTCTCTGTCGTGACGCCACTGAAGCAAGTCCTTTGTGATGGTAATGCAGGAAAGCTCAGATGATTTTCCTTTTGTGGTGGGTGTCTCTAACGCAAACATGACACTATTTTTAGGGAGATCGCCTGCGTAGAGCCGCTACGCAGTCTCGCTAGCATTGGGCTCATTCTCTCAATTCTTATTGTGATGTGCGTTCCTCCTTCTCTAACGGGGAAGGTTTTTGTGTCGAGAATCATAAGCTGTCGAAGAAAAACAATATATTATTGTTAGTTATCCTAAAAAATTAGCTATTAGGTTTTACTAAATTTAAAATCGCTTATTTGTCAATCAAGATTTGCTGCTGTAGGCTCACTATGGTTATTATAATTCTACCCTCAATCGAAGCCATCGTTGCTCAAAGTAAAAAACAAACTACACACACTAAATTCTTTACGAGTAACGCTGTAATGCGCATCCCTGCGATCTTGCTAGATCCCAAGGCTTCTGTAAACGATCGTCGACTAAATCTGCTGCGTGGGCGGAGCGGTCGATCGCTCAGACATTTTTTCCCTAGTGTTTCGGCTCGTGGATGCCGAAGCTTATCACCGGGTTTACTGCTGTGAGGGCACTAACAACCTTGCTCGACGATGCTTCCGATATCTATAGTGGTGGCGGGGTGCTTGCCGTGATTGCAAGAATGCTGCTGATTAATTTACGGTCTTCAGTGCCACTCTATGGATGCACGTGATTTTGGTCATTATTTTATGCCGTGAATCATTCTTGTGCATATAGTCTCGAGTTTCTTGGGCTCTGTCCTGGACTAATACTCGGCACGTGAGGCTTGCTCCTCGTTCCCTCTTAACTGCACTGCGTACCTCGCACGAGTTGCATTGCTGCTGCATGTCACTCATATAGTGCGTGCTGTGCCGCAGCACTCCGTCGGTTTGTTGGTTGCATCTCTTCTGCTCTTTGCAAAGCTCGAACGGTTTGCTAGAGATCTCGTCTTTCCGTGCGGGGTTTGAAGCAGGGTTATAATTTATGCTGTTCTTGATTATGACGTATTGATGAAAGAAATAAGTTTGGGTGCTAGGATATGGGCAAAAGTATGTTGAATATTTTCAACAAAGTCGTTTATTTTGGTGAAACAATTCTATTTTCCTATGGATATTTAGCGTGCATCACTCCAATAAGCATTTATCCATGCACCATAAATTTAATTCATAATTATTGGCCCTTTAATTATGAGCGTATTAATTTGAAAAAAATTCTATTTATATTTCTGGGATGCCTACATTTTACAATCGTTCGATGCCTACATTGCCATCGATCAGTTTCATATATGATTATTTTAATTTATCACCGTGCGATTTTCACAATAAATATACAATACAATATATTTCATCCCTTAATTGTGAACCTTTAGAGTTATTTTAAAGATATTGTTTATCAAGAATTGCGATCCTGTGTTTGAAAAAGGTTCGTAGAAAATTAAATTTTATTACTTGAATTTTATTAATTTATTACTTATAGTCTTTCATTTGACAATAATAATTTTTTTAATTCCCAGGATAGCATCAGTGGCCGCCATTCCGTGTTATAGGTAATTTTCCGAATTTACGAGATATCGAAAATATTCTTTAATATCTGGCCAGCGCATGCGAGCTCGTAGCTATTTCAAGCACAGGAGTAACTTACGTGCACAAGCATGTTCTTGATAAGTAGAGCGAACAGTCACCTCCTTGTTACGCCTCCATGTATAGGCAACGGTGTTCAGTCATACCATTAGCGTTCGCTATAGAAGCCTGCAACACCAGTTATACCAGGCGTGGTAAAATCTAGGCAACGGTGTTCAGTTATACCATCAGCGTTCGCTATAGAAGCCTGCAACACCAGTTAGTTACCGGGCGTGGTAAAATCTAGGCAACGGTGTTCAGTCATACCATCAGCGTTCGCTATAGAAGCCTGCAACACCAGTTAGTTACCAGGGGCCATACTTTCAAAACTCGCTAAGTGAATGTAAATACTTATGCTCTATTTTCTTGTCTATGATTGGTGGATTTTGCTTGAAAGGCCGTCAATGATTGGCTGATGAACTTACGATCTCTTAACTTTTTCTTGAAAGTATAGGCCCAGGCGTGGTAAAATCTAGGCAACGGTGTTCAGTCATATATCACTGTTAGAAAAAACGGTGAAAAAACGGTCCCACCGGCGTTCTAGTGGCCGGTCGACGCGTGAAAATAAACTGTTACGCCGTTTTTATCAGATGTTTTCCGGATTTTTAGTGTTAAATTAGAATAAAAACGGCAACTCGGTGTTTCTTTTCACGTGCCGACCGGCCACTGAAACGCCGGTAATACCGTTAACGGTAATTTTTCTAACAGTGATACCATCAGCGCTCGCTATAGAAGTCTGCAACACCAGTTAGTTACCAGGCGTGGTAAAATCATTTCGGCTTGTACGGGAATGCGATACTCGATTTGATTTGTGAACTTGTACTGTTTGCTCCGGATTGCAACTTGTTTGAGGCAAAGGCAGCAACGCGGCTGTTGGTCGAGAGCCTGTTCGAAAAGATCTAAAGACACGTGAGCTCATCGATTTTTTTCTTTGATATTGTGTACAATGGTTTCCTTGCATTACGTAGGTATTTATTATGCATGATAAACGGTGACTCGTTTGCACGATAGAGACACGTTACTTGTATATTTCAATATCGCGTCGAATATACGCATGAACATAATATGTTCTCCATAATCCAAAGGATACAAAGTTAGAAAACTCGTAGATTCACTTTTTTTTTCTGTAGAGCGAGGCTTGCATTATGAAGCAAGTATTGCACTGCTGTGGATGTGTGGCCTCCGAGGTTCGTCCCATGCAATGTAAGTGAATGCCATGAAAGCTGTGCTTGTGTAGGTGGTTCATTGCATGTAAGTGAACGAAACTCTTCGCTCTTGTGTCCAGTTACAAGATTTTAACGAGCGTGAACGAAGTTTAGGAATAAGGTAAAGTTTATTGTACCTGCAATGCAAACAAATAGATTTTTTTTGCTCCGAGGACTTGGGACATTTTGATGAAATTACCTTTATTCGCCGTCAGCAATCCAAGCCTGCGTAAAGTTTCACCTAGAATGTGCGAAGAATTGAATCGAAATGCGCTGCAATCTTTTTACAATATGCTATGCGTTGCTCCACGTGAACGAGATAGTGTGGCTATAATAGTAACTGTGTGCCCTTTCAAGAACTGCATCTATAATTATAATATTCTGCTGTTCAGGGTCATACTTAGTAGTTTCTTCTTGTTTAGATTGCTTTTTCGATAGGGGATTTAAAGCAACAACAAAATCTCAATTAAGTAATGTCACTCGGCAGGCTTGAAGTACCGTAACAACAAAGGTATTACTAGTAACAAAGTTCTGTCATCTGAGATATCATGATCGAATCATTGTGCCATTTGTACTGATAGTCTTCATCTGCTTCTCTTCCGCACAACGGAAACTTCCCGATATTATAGATACGAGTTGCTCCTTCGCCACCCGATCGCCCGAAGCTGCCACACCGGAGATGAGATTTTGCCTCGAGTATCATTCCGTAGGAATAGCATAGTGTGCGTGCTCGTCTCTCTTCGTGGTCGTGATGAGCGTCGACCCGCTTTCCTCTCGCCGGCAATTTCTTCGCTCTCCTTGCCTCATATTTTAGTTCACGCTCCGAGATGTCGCCTGTGATGCCGCGTCGCTAACGTGTCACTGGTCAGGGACCATACTTTCAAAACTCGCTAAGTGAACGTAAGTACTGACGCTCTTTTTTCTTGTCTATGATTGGTGGATTTTGCTTAAAAGACCGTCAATGATTGACTGATGAACTTACGATCTCTTAACTTTTTTTGAAAGCATAGGCCCTGGATGTTTGCTTTGTTTTTGGTCAGGGACCATACTTTCAAAACTCGCTAAGTGAACGTAAGTACTGACGCTCTTTTTTCTTGTCTATGATTGGTGGATTTTGCTTAAAAGACCGTCAATGATTGACTGATGAACTTACGATCTCTTGAATTTTTTGAAAGTATAGGCCCGGATACATGCCCAGTGGGGCGTCAGTAAGTCAAGTGGTGTTATCGTGCGTGAAGTCTATTTGTACGCTTGTTGAAATTCTCAATAAATGTCTGCACTTTCATCTACCTGCCAATTATATTGAAATCATCGTTCATGCGGATTGTTTTATGGAGAGTTGACAATTTAGCTCAGTTTCTCTTTTAATTTTCTCTGTAATAACTATTATTTAATTCAACGAGTAATGATTAGCAAAAAATTCTTGAGCTCTTGACTATCATGATTAAAAAGATTATTGTGTTTTTTCATTTGTTATTATTATTAGTGTTCATTGCAAACTTGTTCACTTAGAAAATGCATGGTGAACGTTCTTTAAGATGTGCATTGTTTACCGGCATTATATTCAAACCGCCACGAATGAAGAAATTTTCACTTACATATGAGGGGACAAATAATAACCCTTAGATCAGAGTTTTTGAACGTAATGCAACATGTAGACTATTTCGGGGTTGAATAAGCAATGAAAATATTATCGAGATCATGCATAATAGTGAGGGTATTATCAGTGGGAGCGTTTATAACAGCTGATCTCTGTTATACGTTCCGGTGCTGTGCGCTGTCTCACTGCTGGCGCTGTGTTTAATGCAAGTGTTTATTGGGACGACATCCCTGCTGCGTGTCTGCCCTGCTGTATTGTTTGATGTTTTGTTCCTGTCTCTGTGTGCCTCTTCTACCTGTGAGCTGTTCTCACAATCCGCGCTCTTTGGCATGATGCAAAACTAAGAAGATTTCTGTACAAATCATGATTTTTGTAATAGGTATTTTATTTTGATGAATTTCAATTGCAGTTTTTCTTTGCAATGTAGAGAAAATTTCCCGTGACTATGAAATGCTCAAATAATGCGGCTTTGCTTCGTATAAAACTTCAGTGTCCAGCACTCTGCATTCAGTAGGTAGTACTTAGAGCGCCATAAACTATAGAAGTGATGACAGTGTAAATGAATGTAAGATGGTAGCACAGGTTGGGGCTGTTTGGTGTGAGGAGCGCTGGGTGTGGATGGGGAAATGATGGGGAGAGATTGTGAGTGTTTTATGTGTGATGAGATGTGAAAGAAAGTTAAGCACGTGATGGTGGAATGTGAGGCGCATGGATGAGCGCCGAGATGTGATGAAGATGATTCTAAATGAAGCAGGAGGGTTAAGTGCATGTGAGAACAGGTGTGGAGGCACTTAAAAGTATGGTGATAACTATGTATATATTTTTTAGTATGATTTTCAGCACCTACTGCAAATTTATTTTTTTTCAGTTATGGTGTTATTTTTTCTGCCCCATCCTCCTATTATGGTCTTTAATATGTTTGAACTTGACAAATTTTCAGGAAGAATCGTAAATCCTATTATCTGTTGACTCAATTCCTTATGTCTCATGTTTTTAATTTATTAAATTATTGTTATTTATTTCAAAATGGGGGGGGAGAATAACTGTCTTTTATCGGGCCAAGTTTAATTTTTACAGCGTATTTTTTAATCTCAAAATTTTCGATCTGCTTCACTGGTCTTCTAACGATTGGTTCGGTTCGCACCTCATGCTTTCCGGCATCTGAAGCAAAGGATGCTCCATTATATTGATTGATTGATTGATTGATTTTTATTCACAAAGGAGCTCTAGTTACAATTCAAAAGAGAAAAAGAAAAACATTTACAAAATAATAGAGACATCCAAGTGAATGCCCATAAGCAGATAAGCTTCGCAGGCAACATAGGTGATTTAAAACTCTATTCCAACGATAAGTCAAAGAAGTTAAGAGTAACAGAAAGTTTCTAAATTAAACACATACAAGGAATAAAACCTCAAGAAAACTGATAACAGGATGTCACTAAAATTAAGCGTAACAAAGCAATATCAATATAACAGTGATTAAAGATGGTAAAAACTTGAAATATAGAGTCAAAAATATTCAGAACCTGCATATATATTATAATGACAAAGTGGATGATTACTTGTGAGCTCTTCGAGAACTTGCAAGCATTTTCTCTGTTAAAATATGAACTCGGTCGATAAAAATAAGAATACCTTGTCTACCAGCGATGATTCGACTGCATTTTTAAATTGTGTAACCGCCTGACCGGAAATTCTTATCGTTATTGTCACTTTTATATTTTTCTCTCTTGAATCGATTGCTTGTCTTAGGTTTGTGTGCTAGCAGTCGGAGATGCAGCGATGTTTGGATAGCAGTTTCTTGCTCCTGGTATTGACTACAGCCTTGTCCTTGTAATGCCTTGCCATGTAATGCCTTGCCATGTAATGCCTTGCCATGTAATGCCTTGCCATGCAATGCCTTGCCATGTAATGCCTTGCCCATGTAATGCCTTGCCATGTAATGCCTTGCCCATGTAATGCCTTGCTATGTAATGCCTTGCCATTTTAATACCTTGACCATCTGCCTAAGTGATCTCCTAACTCGTGCTCCATGTTTCTTTCCATGAGGCAAACTGACTGAACTTTCCATGAGGCCATTACGTGCGCCAGCTACCTTGCCGGGTATCGCAGAGCATCCCGCGGAATGGAAGTTTGATAGGAATTGCAGTTTACGTCGTCGTTTCCGCTTAATATTTCCGTAGGAACTAAGAAACAAAATAAGACGCTTATAGGCTCCTTCACAATACCGAAGTGGAGTAAATTTTATCGTAGAAAGGCCAATTATCAATCGTGCACTGTAGAATGAGACTTGAAATGATTTTAATTCATCATGTTTGACTGATTTCTAATTCATCGTGTTTGATTGAATATTTTCGAGTGATGCATGGAATAATGTCGCAGTAGTTTCAATACATCTGTTCTGGTCGCGCTAGAAACTGCATGTCAACTGCTGGGCAGTTGATCAAACACTCGCTCAAAGCTGGTCAGGTGCCTTGATATTTTAACAGAAATGAGGGAAAGAATCGAGTTACTGCAGCGTATTCTTATGAAAGTTCACTTAATTTTGCGGTCACTTTATTATTATTTTCTGAGAATATTAACATCTAGATATACCTTGTATTGTATCGATATCTCGATACGATATCTCTCGTGTCTAAATACTTGATTTTTTCTGTATAGTTTCTGGTGAGTGATAATCCTGTTATATATCTTGTTAACTCTGACTGTTAAGACTTAGTAAAGTCAAGTTAATGTATATACTATACAAAATTTCAGCTGGGTTAAGTGAAATGCGTACTTTCAACTTGTAAATAACAGTTCACTCGGAGCTAATGCCATCACTGTGAGGATTCGTTGGAGCGCAGCCGTGCTTTCTGCTTCCGCTGCTCCGTGAAAGTCGCGCTCACTTCCGTTCTTAGCAAGCGACCAATGCACTGCGCTGTGCAGAGACTCCATCCTGTGTCGGTTATTGGGTGGCAAGTCTCTGACGTAGCACTGAAGAAAGTCTCTGGCACGGTACTGAGGAAAGTCACTGGAGTGGCACTGAGGAAAATATCTGGAGTGGCACTGAGGAAAGTCTGTGCATGGGGTTGCACTGAGGAGTTCATTGATTGAGTCCATATTATAGATTGATTTCATATTAAGCGAATCTGCAAAAAAATTGGAAGTATGCAAAAGTAATTTACTGACACTATAATGAATGTCCCCTGCTGAAACAGCTACACATTACGGTATTTGTTTCTCTGACACGTCAATCTCTGTAGCCAAGTAGAGCGGTCAATAGTATAAAAAATGTACAAAAAATCGCATCGGAATTATGCAAAACTGTTCGAATAAATTCGACTGCGACCAAAACTACTTTTCTGCCATGGATTGGTGACGCGTGTCAGAAGGTATTTGAGGCCTTAACAAAACGAACAAAGAATTAACTTTTGTACATTTTAATTTGAGTGGAAAGAAATCCTACAATTTTGTTAGCTCCGGGGATCTTACGTTGAAACAACAACGTTGAATAATCGTCATTTCAACGAAGTTAACTCGTAATTAACGTTGTTTAGTCGTCATTGGCCTGAAGGCTTATTCCAAGTAAAAATCAATATAAAAATACTAGCAATATAAATAATAATAATACCTCAGTGAATTCTATCAAAGAAATTTTGAGCCGAAATTTTTACTGAAACAAATTATTAGCTTCTCTCAAACCGCACTTTCACGGCAAGCTCAAACTTTTCAATGTCTCCCTTTTATGTTATCTTCCACGATAAATGTTCTGAAGCTCTGAAATACTTTTTCAAGTCGCAACTCATCGTTTTTTAGATCATGTTCACTTGGACTGGGAGACTGAATCAGAGTGCATTAAATGCCATTATATCAATCGCATTATTTTGCCCGCAATCGACATGACAGTTCATTCGTATTTACTCGGATTACGTGAACGTCCACTGTCAAAAACGCTATATTTCAGTATCTCAAAAGCTCCAATTTTTATTGCACTTTTCTCTATTGATTTAGCCGGTCTTGCGTTGATGTCTCGATGCTAATTTGTATTTACTCGGAACACGTGAACGTCCACTGTCAAAAACGCTTCATTTTAGTATCTCAAAAGCTCCAATTTTCACTGCACTCTTCTATATAGATTTAGCCGGTCTTGCGTTGATGTCTCGATGTTTATGCCAGTCTTGCCGCGTACGCCGCTCTCCACTTACAGCCGTGACGGGCCGCTCTNACCACTCTAGGCCGCTATTGGCATGCAGCTATTGGTAGCTACGGACAACTCTAGGGCCTGTCTCTTATACACATCTAGATGTGTATAAGAGACAGCTGCTGTGCTGCTGCTGCTGTGCTGCTGCTGCGGCTCTCAGTGCAGCTGTTTCACTGCCGTGCTCTGTCATGTCACTGTTTGTTTCTATTCTTTTTATAATACTATACTAGCAAGAACCATGCAGCTCATATGAAACAGTACCGCTCTCTTACCGATCAACGACACATTTCCTTGTAAAATCGCTCAGAATTTTCTGACTGGAGCGATTTGATATTACATTTTATAGTCCTATAAACATCAACACTTCGCCATCATCACGCGTATTTTGGTGCACGTGCCAATATAATATGTATTTGAGCTTCACGCCATTATTGTAGTTTATGGCGGTAGCGTACACGTGACCTCATAACGCTATCGCTGTGTCCGGCAGGACTGCGCGCTGCACTTGTCCATCTCACGTTTAAATTCTAATCGTTCCCGTTTGTGGCGCGGACGTGGTGCTTACCATTGCAATGCTCTTGTTCGTTTCTGAAATACATTTATTTTCCCCTCAACAACTTGCGTATAGCTATCGCAAGCTTATTAGAGAAACTTGCGCATAGCTATCGCAAGCTTATTAGAGAAACTTGCGCATTGCTATCGCCTAATTCTTATCTCGCGGTAATAGCTGATTAATTTTCACAGTGACCTTCACGTAATTTTCACGTTACGTATCACGTAATTTTGCATGGATACATTTGTTTTTCACTTCTCGCGCCCATTGGTCGCTGAGCATGTTCTATTCCTTTACAAATATCTCTCGTGTTTTTTCCCGCCGTTTATTCTTTATTGCAGCGATACTACACACGTTTTTATTTTAAAAATGTCTGGAGAGTGTTACAAGGATAGCGTTGTATAATAATTTTTTTTGTTGGTTATCGGCTTGTACCATTTGGAATGTCGCCTGTCAGAGGAATACGTGTAGTTTAAAGTTTTAACTCATTTTAAGTTGAGTTGGCGCTGCTATCTTGGATAAAAGTTTGAGTGTGTGAAGGCAGATTGTTTTGGCTGAGCGTTATCAGCTTATCAAGCTTGCTCTCAGCCCCCGGAACTTATAGAGGCTCCGAGGGAACAAGGGCGCCCCCGCCTCCCTCGCCTGCTCCTCGACGACTTTAAAGCAGCACTGCCTCTGCCTCGACTAGCTCTGCTTCTGCTGAATGTGCTCGAATTATACCAATCATCCCTCAAATCTAAAAAGGTACATGAAATTTCCAATGATTAATCAAATCTAAAAAGGTACATGAAATTTCCAATGATTAATCAAATCGACCTAAATGTTGCTTTAGGGCATTTGCTGGTTTTTATCCGAGTTGTTCTTTCATCGCACGTTCCAATTCCATTTACCCGCTTGCCGACGTGTGAGATCTGCCTGTGTAATTAGAATTGGACGAGCTGCTGAATGTGCTCGAATTATACCAATCATCCCTACATCAAAATTCATTGAACTGTAACGTAATTATATGTTATAATACAACATATCATAATTATTACAGCAAATCAGTTTCGGGCTGTTAATTTGGTGGGGAAGAGTTTAATTTTTCCTGGAAATTTGAGATTTGGCTTGATTTTCGACAAGATCAAACTTGGTTTACGTAATATTCTATAGTGACGAACAGTTTTTAAAGTATAATTTTAAATTGGAATAGATCTAATTTAAAAAGAAATTCTTCCTTTGTTGCTTGTGAATGTTTTATATTTGAGCCCGCAACTCCATTGACATTCTTTTGAATTTCAAATGGAACCATCCTGAACAGGAAGCATACCTTTCATGCATGCGGGTCTTTTCGCGGCAATATCCTGGTTGTTGCGTTGTTTTGTAGTGCGACAACTCGTTTGGATTCCTGAAACTTGTTTCCGTTCTGATGCACCCAAATGCTGAACTGATAACGAGAGGATACGTTGATGGCTGTACGTAGTAAATACTTCATGCGAGTCTGTGTCATTTCCTTGACCTGCTCACGTCTCAGTATTTCTGCTCTGCCTCTCCAGCTCACGCAACAGCATTTCTGCTCTGCTTGACTGGCTCACGCCATGGCATCACTGCTCATTTTGTGATTTCCGAGCGAAATCTAAAATTGCCGCCTGCCCTGTCGTTAGACTTGGAAAATTTAATCCTTTAGAAATGTGCAGAGGAACAAATGTTAACACATCTTCCCGGACGCCCTCTAGCTGGTCCGCACATTGTATCTTTACCATAAGTACGTACATTGTATTTAATAATTATTGCCCGAACTGAAAATTATCTTATTACAATGAAGATGGTTCCTTGTCTGGATGTAACAGACGCTTAAGTTCAATGCCGTTTTCATTTTGTCTGACATACTCAAATTCTTGTTGACTGAGTCTGCCATTCAGATCTTTTCTTTCCGCTGAGGCGACATGCGATAATTATTTCGTTCATTCAATTCATTACTGCTTCTCATTTTCCATATGGGCCCCTCTCATAAAAGTTTTAACACGACTTGAACTTTTTCTTTGTTAGAACGTATGAATTAACGGGCAACACAGTATCGTTGTTGTTCCTACGAACGCAAGGAAAGTCAGTACCACCAACCAATGTACAACTGTGCGCTGTTAAGTTGAGCCATGTGAATTCTTCCATCATTTTACAATTGCTTGTGTCTTTTTTTCTTCGTATCAACTTTGACTCATCTATACTTCTATACTGCTGCTTTGCAAGGAATTTTCATATGAGCACAATATCTCTCATTTATTGGTGTATTACTATGTGATATGATATCCATGCATACATTGTATAGAAAGGCGGGCTAGACACTACGGCAACATGATACATGATAGGATGAAGTCTCATTGAAATACTGATTTAATGTGAGGCACGCGGACGGTAAACTCGTCAATGAAGTAGCCAGGATTAGAGTGTAATCATTGACGTGGGCACGACAGTGGCCTTAAAAATAACCGAGGCTGAAGTCCATCGATCGATGAGGTTCGGTCTGTGTGGCCCCTCTGAGGTCAGCGTCGCTCTGAGGCCTCAGTGCTACCTTGGTTATGTGTCATCCGATATCTTGTCTTGACGGTTATCCTGTTATTGATCTCTTACTTCGTACCTCTTTTTAGTGCTTAATACCTTAACTGGGCTGATAAATGGTTGCTGCGTTTTAATGCACTGACAAGTCAACACTTTTTCTCGCTTCGAGTCACCGACATTTGGAACAGCCTCCCCGATTACATCGTTGACGCACTCAGTATAGACACGCGTTCAGGAACAGACTAGATAAAATAAAGGAGAAATATATGTTCAGACTTGAAATGCTCAGCACCATATCGAATGTGGTGGAAGTCTAGTAGCTATTTCAAACAATCGTCAGTTTGGAAAAGATCCGGTCAAAGGACCTGATTTTAGATCAACAACAATGACGCAACAAATCAGGAAAAGTACAAGAATTGGCGACAGGCCACATCAGGCCTATTATTCAGCGCCGACATCACTATGTTATGAAATTATATGATAATATATGGTATCCGGCGACAACGGCACGAGGCGATTTTGTTGTCTTGATAACAATTTGTTTTGTGCGCAGGTACACCGCCTGACTGCTGCTACCCTCAACCTCTCACCTTCCCTCAGCATGGCGAGCTGCCGGCGACGCCGAATTTAAGGACAGCTCTCACCTTACCGGTCAGTGCCACGGTAAAAACTTGCTATTTCTTTGTTTTTTATTCGTTGTTTGTTACGGGCAGTTATCTCTTGCACAGTTTAAGGAATATGCTCTTTGTTCGTTCTTTTAGGTTTAAGAGTTTAAATTCCGGACATGCAAGGCCTCAATTGCTGAACCCTCGGTGCAAATTTTATCTAAAATAATGTATTCACTCTGTGAAATCCTCATTTCCTGATTGCATGAGGTTATATCTGCAATTTGTCATAGAATTATTTTTCCAGGATTTTATTTACTCAGGCATTATTTTCAATGGCTTGCACTAAATATATGGAATTGAGGAAATATGAACTCCACTAAATATGGAGTTCAAACTCAATTTTTCACAGTACTAAAAATAATCTTCAAATCNGTTGCATTAATTTTTGTTGCATTGAGATTTAATTTCTATTGATGCTATTTTTGAATACAATGCGCCTCTATACATAATATAAATCACTTCTCCTGTTCAGTTTGTGTACTTACATACATTAAAATACGATTTTTCAAGTGTACGAATATTTATTTCCCCCCACTGTAAGTCTAATTTGACGATCACATGTGGCACGCTGTCGTTTATTTTACACAAAATTACAAAATTCTACCTAATAGTTTTTTCGAAAGTAAAAGAGGATTCAGAAAGGACCAATTTAATGAATGCAAATTTATTAAGATTCATCATGAAACTCAGTGGCGCTAACAATTGAGCGCTCTAATCAAGCGTCATTGCTGCAATTTTCTAGCAAAATGTTGAGACAACAATGCGTCAAAGCATTCTCTTTGGAAAAAATGTTGAAAAGCTAAAAATTTTTAATGTTTCTCTCCATAGCTCAAAAGTGTCGTGCATGTGGAAGTAGAAATTAAACATAAATAAAAATTAGACGGTAGACCAAATATCGTTGAACTTGTAGCATTATTTCGATGGAAATCAAGCAATGAAATAAAATCTACAAGTCACCGTCTAAAAGTAATTTACGCTAAGTAAAGAAAGTCTCGTTCCAACCCGCAATAAGTATAGAACTTCTAAGTATTGTTTTTCTTTTTGCGCGATAAGTAGCGTGGACGCTCGCCTTAACAGCCCCTCCATTTTTTCGTTGACAGGCTTCAAACACACACATTACGTTAATAAATATAATAAAAAGATTACCACGAGATGTCGCAGTAATTTGTTCGTGGGTCTTGCAGGCGAAGGTCGAGGGCCAAAATGAGCACGGTTGGCGCTGTGATGCCGACCACCGCAGACACCACCATTTCCTCCATCCCACCCATCACCACACTCTCCATCCATGATGAAGTGCCCGACTTGCCTGAGGGATCTGACTCGTCAGCTGTGATCGTCGAGGGAGAAACAACGGAACCCTCATCCAGTCAAGATGTCGAGGTTCCGACCCCTGCCGAGGACGAGTCTCCCATTGCAGCCGTCGCTGGACCTAAGGACGTCGGGGAAGGGGCGAAGGCAGAAGCAGGCGTCGAAAATGAACAGCCCGAGGTTGAGGCTATATCCGATGGTCGTCGGTTTTTCTGTCGGGAGTGGGTCTGGATTAAATTGTGGGCGTGCGTGGAGCAGCGGCCGGCAGCGAAGACTTGCGGTGCGCTGCTCATGGCTGGACCAGGTGCCGGCAAAACTGCGCTCTGCCACGAACTGGTCAACCCGAGTGCCAATCACGGCCGTCACGCTGCACAGCTTCAGTCGAGGCTGTTAGCTCATCATTTCTGTCATGCTCACGATATGCTGTCGCTCTGCGTTGCAAACTTTGTTCAATCTCTCGTGACTCAGCTGTCATATTCGCCCTTACTCCCCGGGTACAAAGAAAAGCTCGAAGTTCCTGATATCAAGGCTGCACTGGAGGTACGGGCGCTCTACCATAATCCTGATGAGGCTTTCAGACGCGCGGTGCTCTTTCCTCTCTCGGAGATCCCGAGCCCGCAGAAGACGTTGCTGCTGGTCGTTGACAGCGTTGATGAGGACGCTCTTACCAACTCAGAGAGCAGCTGTGATGCACCTGGCACTTTTTTGGCATGCAAACCTAGCAATACATCACGAACTGTTGCTGATCTCTTGGCAAGTCATCATCACT
Source organism: Hyalella azteca (assembly GCF_000764305.2). NCBI lineage: Eukaryota > Metazoa > Arthropoda > Malacostraca > Amphipoda > Hyalellidae > Hyalella > Hyalella azteca. Next base: position 27,211 of record NW_025946940.1, on the reverse strand, counting down.
TGCTTCCCTCGTGGCTTCTGCTAGTTGTATCTGCCCGTCGCTGTTCGCGTTTCATAACAAAACAATTTACAGGCTTCAGAAGAATCTCTCTAGATGATTTAAGGCGGAATCAAGTTGTCCGAGACGTGCAACAATACATTTTATGCCGCCTGGATCGTGAACCTGCTCTAAGAAATCATTTGTCTCGCGAAACTGCCGAAATGCTTAACCAGTTACACATCAAAAGCAATGGATGCTTTTTGTACCTGGAAAAAGTTCTTGATGGTGTATCTGAAGGTTGGGTGACGCTACGGGAAATACGTGACATTCCCGGCACGCTGAACGGTCTTTACCTATGGCTGTGCCAGCGCTTGTACCCAAGGCGAAATTTTCAGCGCGTTGCTCCTTTACTGGCAGTGGCGCTGGCTGCTCGCCAGGCCTTGACACCAGAAGAGCTCAGGGAAGCCATTCGAACACGAGCACCGGACATGTCGGAGGAAGAGTGGAGCAAGAGGTGGGGACTCCTGCGACGTGTGCTGTGTCCGTACTCGCCCCGGGTTGTTATGTTTCACCACAGTTTCGCTGAGTGGCTGCTCGACGTGAAACACTGCACGCAGAAGTATCTGGTGGATGTGTCACAAGGGCACGCTATGCTGGCCATGAACTTGTCACTCCGAGCTCCTACTCTCAACCCTGCCAGGGTGCAAGACTTTGCCTTCCACTTGGCCCGCATGCCCGTGCAGGCGCCGCTGGAGCCGTGCCACCTGGCGCAATGGCTGGTAGCGGCAGGCACTCCACTCGAGACCTGCTTTGAACACGTGGGGCCTCTGGACCATCGCGCCGTCAGGCTGCTGCTGGAGGCGGGGGCTGAGCCTCCCCCTGACCCTCTGTTCGAAGAGGAAGCGTCGGTCGAGGAGGACGAAGAGGACGAGGAGGATGAAGTAGAGGGCGAGGATGAGGAAGAAGACGGCGGGGCTGTCGAAGAAGTGACAAACGATGAAGGAGGGAAGCCGGGCGAAGAACAAAGTTGTGTGAAGTATAAAGAATTAGGAACTGAATCAGAATTTCAGAACACTCCCAAGCCGGGGACCACAATTGTTCCAGAGGAATCTAACTTAAACGATATATTCACGAATAACTTTAAACTTGTAAATACGGATAGGTCTTCTTTATTAAGCAAAAGTGATATTGTACATAGCGAAGGATATTTAAATGGAGCGTCTATACAGAATGAACCTAATCCCGTCAACAGCCGGCCTCGGTCGAGTAGCACGGAGATAATGTGTAGCTTGTCAGAGCTGCAGACGTCGGTGGAGAGCAGCTGCGTGAGTAGCAGTCGCGGCACCAGCGGAGGTCGCCTCAGCACCGCCAGTAGCGCCGCCTCAAGCCGACGAGCGGGACGCCGAGAACAGCGCCGCCGGCAACGCGAGGACCCCTTGTACCCGTACCTGCGTGGGGGTCCCGTGGACCAGCGGGATGCTGCGGGGCGAACCCTTCTGCACACGGCGGCACACCAGGGCGACGCATCTCTAGTGCGTCTCTTGCTTGAGTCCCATGCGTCGCATTCACTGCAGGACTGCGGAGGCCAGACGCCTCTACATCTCGCTGCCCGCCAAGGCCACGCAGAAGTCGTAGCCATTCTTTTAGCCCATAACGCCGACCCTGACCTCGCTGATGGCGATGGCTGGACGGCACTCAGGTCTGCGGCCTGGGGCGGTCACGCTGACGTGGTGTCGGTGCTGCTGCGGGGCCGCGCACAGGTCGACCTCGCTGATGCTGACGGGCGCACGGCTCTGAGAGCCGCGGCCTGGGGAGGCCACGAGGAGGTCGTGGCTTTGTTGCTGCAGCACAAAGCCTCCGTTGACCTTGCCGACAGCGAAGGCCGGACGCCGCTGATCGCCGCGGCGTACATGGGACACGGCGAGATCGTCGAGCCTCTGCTCGCTGCTGGCGCTGATGTCAACCATGCTGATGTGGACGGCAGGACGGCGCTGAGTGTGGCCGCTCTCTGTGTGGCCGCCAGCGAAGGACACATAAAGGTGGTCACTACGCTGCTCGAGCAAGGCGCGCACGTTGACCATCAGGACTGTGATGGCCTCACTCCACTTCTGGTTGCTGCATTCGAAGGACACACGTACGTTTAGTCACTTGTCTCAATATTAAAACTTATGTCTGGGCTGAATCATATCGATTTCATGTCACGTTTTTATGATTTACTTGCATTATAAGAGACTAATTACCAGTACGAACCCTGTAAGTGTTTAACCGGAATTTACGGGAAACGTGTTGATTTAAAAATTTTAAATCAATCCCGGTTAGAGTGCTCATTATCATTATTTAATTACAAAAAAACTGAAATTTTTCTTCTGACTCTTATGTATTTGGCTATAATATTGTTACGTTGGCAGTGAGGTGTGCGAGCTGCTGCTGGACTACGACGCGGACGTGGACCACGTCGACAGGTCCGGCCGTACGCCGCTGCTGGCCGCGGCGTCCATGGGGCACGCCGCTGTAGTGCAGCGCCTGCTCTTCTGGGGCTGCTATGTCGACCACATCGACGCTGAGGGCCGCACTGTGCTTAGCGTTGCTGCTGCTCAAGGATCGCTGGTCAGTTCTGCTCAACTATTAATACTAAAGCAAATTCCTTGAGAAATGTGAATTGATGTCCCGGTGATATTGCCGGTGTCGAATGTCTTATTATATAATGAAGGTTTTCTCGTTATGATTTAGCCATTAATTTCTTTTTTATGTCAAACGAACATAAAATGTACATTGCTGCGCCTTTTTCATCATTATGTACTGTGGAACCACTTACATATTCATGTTTTTCTTGCAGGAAACAGTGAACTTACTGCTGGCACGAGGACTAGACGAGACGCACCGGGACAACGCCGGCTGGACGCCGCTGCACTACGCCAGCTTTGAAGGCCACAGCGCCGTGGCTGCGGCCCTCATCGCCGCCGGCGCGCGCGTCAATCAGACGGACAACGACGGCAAGCACAGCCTTGTGCTGGCCGCCCAGGAGGGCCATGCTCAGGTCGTGGCTCTCTTGATGGACTCGGGAGCTGATATTGACCACACGAGTCACGATGGGCGCTCTGCCCTGCGCGTGGCGGCGCTGGAAGGCCACAAAGATGTCGTTCATTTGTTGCTATGCCGCGGGGCTGATCTCAGCTACAGAGACGCCGATGGTCGCACCACGCTTTACCTTCTTGCGCTTGAGAATAATTTATCGATGGCTCGTTTTCTTCTGGAAAGTAATGCTGACGTTAGCGCTACAGACTTGGAAGGAAGGACTCCGTTGCACGTAACTGCGTGGCAGGGGCATTCCCATATGGTGGCGCTCCTGCTCGCGCATGGGGCGGCAGTAGATGCCACGGACTGCGAGAAACGCACGCCTCTGCAGAGCGCTGCTTGGCAGGGCCATAGTCAGATTGTGCGGCTGTTGCTGGAAGCAGGAGCCGCGGTCGACCACACCTGCTCGCAGGGCGCCACTGCGCTCTCAATTGCAGCCCAAGAAGGCCACGAGGAGTGCGTTGTAGAACTGCTGAAACACGGAGCTAATCCTTCCCATTCTGATCGGTGTGGTCGAACTGCCATTAAAGTCGCCCTCAAAGGAGGTCATCATAAACTAGCAAAACTTCTGGAGGACCATTTAGAGAAATGCGGGCAGACTACAGCCAATTACGTCAACGCCAGTGCGTTGGACGCCAGCAAGCAGCCGTGCTCAGCTCTTCTGTGTCCCGGCCTGACTTCTTCCCCGGCCGACTCTCCTGAGTCGACTTTCGAGAAGCGGCGATCAACGGCCTCACTGGGCCAGTCGTCGAAATCTTCTAATTTGACCTCCAGCACTCGGTCCTCCGGCGGCCACCGCTCGTCCGTGCAAAAGTCGAAAGCCCTTCCTGCTCCATCAGCGCCCGTGTCGTCCATCATGTCACCTTTGCTGAGCTTCACGCAGCAGCTGCAGCAGTGCGGCCGTGGACGCCGTCCACCGCCCTCCACCCAGCCCGCCGCCCACACGCCCATGGACGATTCGTCGTCGCCCATTTACGCTTCACCGCCCGTTTCTCCCCTTAGCGACCACGGGGGCCCGATGTCGAGCATGGTAGGCGAGTCATGCTATCCTGGCCTCCGTCGATACGAAGGATACATGGGCGGCTCGACGCACGTCAATCCTGTGGTGGCGCTCATGGACGAGGAATATTGCATGTCCTTCTATAAGGGGCAGCGTCCTGCCACCGCTCCTCTCCTGCAGTCTTCTTCACAGGTACTTATGACTCTCACGCTGTTGTAATCAATCTCATAGAATCTTATCAACCTGTTAGCAGGCTCAAATTAATGCAGATACACGGAATAATAATTTGTGAAATCTTGACGCGCTGACTAAACCATTGTGTTCTTTGTCTCTCCCATTAATATGACTCTCAATTTTTTCGGTAGATTGATATTCCTTGTGTTCAGGCTGGGCGATCATCGGCCGGCAGCAGCAGCGGAGGAGGCGGGTACTCCCCTTCGGGCTACTCCTTCAGCTCTGACCAGCACATGCGCATCATCCTTGGCACCCCGCGCTCTCCTGAACCTACAAGACCTAAACGCAACGGCATCGTCACCAACACCAGCTTGAAAGTAGGTCTTCATATCCTGATATGCACACTTGTGAATATTAAATCTTTCTTTCACGTGTGCTAAATTTATTAGTTTTTCACTACTTTCTTTTTAAGAATACGCCAATAATTGTTGATTACGCTGAAACGTTTTAATTTATTGGTGTTTTGTGCAGGCTGCGCAGTCTAAAGCAGCACACCTCCTCCGTAACGGCCTGCAAGCTGGCCGTAGCCGCGTCTCCAGCAACGCACCTACGCGACCCAGCGGCTTGCCGCTCAAGAAAGAAACCCCGCTATGACTTACGCTTACGGGCGAGTTTATCTTACTTAGCGACAGCCAGGTCCTCCTTTAACATATTGGTCGACGTCATTGCTGATGATTCGTTACTATTACACTCGCTCCGTGTGCCTTACTGTTTGTTTTGAGAACAGACAGAGAGGTATGAGCTATGCCACTCTCCCTCATACTACTCGCTGTGCTCTACTCTCCCTCCCGGTAGTAAAGCATTCATGTTAGGTATAAAGTGCTAAACTCTCCCTATCTGTAGTAAAGCATTCATGTGAGGTATGAAGTGCTTTACTCTTCCTGTAGTGAAGCATTCTTGTGAGGTATGAATTGCTCTACTCTCCCTGTAGTAAAGCATTCTTGTGAAATAGCTACTAAGCAACAACTACCTGATCAGCTTCCAGCAAACCAGAAAAGTCTTCATTATCACGTACTTCCTACACTTGTTTACGATGATTTCCTCTGCTTGAAATTATTTCGGTATTACAATTATTTGGCTTCATCTTCTCGAATTTTACTTCCTTCTCATGCCCATCAATTTCATCAAGCATCTTATCTGTAACGACGATTGTTGGAAGCTACTGTTCATCACTTCAAAATTGATCAATTATCTGTATATTGAAATAATTACTCGGACGAAATAATTTTCTTTATTTATTTATGGAAGCAATATTCATGGAAGTAATTGTGATCTCGTTGCCAACAGGCCGCCGCTCCCGTCACTAAGCTGCATGCGGTCTCCTGTAACTCCTGTGTGTCTTCTCAGCATCGCCGTGAATAAAGACTTTAGATTGCGATTGTAAGAGCATGAGGTTCTTATCACAAACACTGTGGTTTCAAGACGGCAATCATCCTTCGCCAACGGATCTTTGATTCCTCCACACCTCAATTTGAAATTAATCACCATCTATATCAATGTTTGCTAGCCGATTTTAAAGCTGGACCATTTTTTTTCGTGACTAAAGTCGGTCTTGTGCTAATATTTCTTTTATCTCGCTGTGTTTTTGTGCTTGTTCTGTATTGGTTGACAGAGAACCACTGTATACTGTCACTCTACTTGTGACCAGAAAGAGAGTACTACTGCTCGAGTGTGAAATGTTTCATTTTTGAACATTCAATAAGATCTTTTCAATATTTGATTGGCCTAGAGTGGTAAATTTTTTACTTTAGAATGCATTTTGCAGACTAAAGCGTATCAATATGTGCAATTGTGGTTTTGCTTTGTCAGAAAGAAAGCCAATTCATGTTTGGTACCACGTTCTAGATGTGCTGTATCATATTCTCTTGAAAGCCTTTCGTGTTTGTGATACTCATGACGAAATGGCGAATGATGTATCAAGATATTTTTCATGGCACATACAAAAATATCTCAAGTTGGGCTTCCTACAAATTTTACCAACAATTGGTTAACACTATAACGGAAATTTTTGTTTTTACGCTAAAATTGAAGTTATTGTTGACTTAAGTTAGTTTAATTTCATGTGGGCGGCGAGGAGTAGAAAGGAGTAGGCGTAGGAGCATGAAAGGAGTAGTAGTCAGTATCACGTAGTATGTGGAGCTGTACTTTATCTTGTCATCGTAGCTACAAATTGTGAATTGAGCTTTTTAGTTTTGTCTGCACGCGATTTATGGTCGTTGCAGCTTCGGTTACTTGCTGCCATCATGCATGCAGTCTTCTTTTATGTTCGGCGTATGGCTGCAATCTACCTCGGGTCGTCTGTATGTCATAAAACACGTTCCCTAGTAAAACCTACTTATGGAATTGCTGCCAATTTGTGTTTTAAAATTCTGATATCATAACGCGATCTGTGCCAAGTTAATCTTATGAACAAAATTAGATCAGCACTGTAACGTCGTTACATATTCTCTGAAATTTGTGTATAAGTGAGGCAGTGTGTCAAGTCGCTGTTGACTCGTTTATAACAATCTTTTACCTTCTTGCTGTGGAGGAAATACAGCAATTTATATGTTTTCATGCTCAATATTAACAGCCATGATGATAAATCTTCAGTCAACTTAATTGCTGTCATTATCAGGCATAATTCCTTGTACACTGCAGAGTCATAAAATAAATCAAATATTATGATAAATTCCTAGGATTACAAAGTTCGCTCAAATTTATTTTGTTTGTTCGTAATTTCAGTATTTGCTGAAAGGATTTTTGTGTTTCGGAGTTATTGTTCATCTGCCAATTCTTATGACGGTTGCTTCGTTCACTGAGAGTCAATAAACGTACATTTTACTACATGAGGTTCCACGTGTACATATAACATGCACGTGTACAGGCTGTATGTGCTTTGGTCGTACATTAGCTGTCAAGCACTGACGTACTATAGCATCTATAGGCACTAGCGACTAATTAGATTAATGCGAGTGTACATGTATTGTGCTAATGCCTAATGAGGTCAATGCCTAATATGACCACCACTATTTATGTTATTCGCTGTACATCATAGCTTGTGATATTCTCTAGTAATAATAATATTAGCGATGTAAATGAAACGTATTCTCTATTTAAACTTTCGCTTAGGGCGTTAAGCTGTCGCAATATTTTCGATACTGATGTTGAGAACTTGTATGTTGTACGGGCCAAGCTTCTTTAGAGTTAAGCCTGCTCTTTGTATACGTGGCTTGTCGTCAACATTTCCGAAAGTTGCCCGTGTTTTCTCTAAGATCTTTATTGGTATAAAGCTGACACAGCTTCTTCCCTCTGTTGACGAAACGCAAGATGCCACAAATTTGGTAATGCCGTAGTAGAAGTTCCAGCAAATATACGTTCCTTCGTTATTTTCTAATGAGTCTTTATACTGTCAATGTGAAAACTTGACTAGATTTTATTCTGTTTCAAGTCCCATTTAACTTCATTTGAGGTTCTCAACTCGTCGCATTAGAAGCTTGCATTAATTTTGTTCTCATTCCAAGCAAGCGTTCTCAGTAGCTCGATAGTGACGGATATATAATTTAGAAGTGTGAAACTGATCTCGCTTAGTTTAGTTCGGTTTAGTTATCGGCGGACCTTAAGGAAATATTTCTTCCCAATTTTTTGCTACTCGGAAAAAAATCAAGCATTTGTAATAACGTCGTCTATTTATCTGGTTGAATTTTATTCTGGATTATCGGTAAAAATATTTTAGTCCTGTTCGGTACCATGAGTTAGTTGTGGCTCATATTTTTTGCCGAATTTTCTCTCACGGTTCAAACTTGTTCATGTTTTCGACAAATGCTTGTTTGGGAAGATATTTGAATTGTTACGAAATTATCAGTGTTTCATTAATCGTTATTATTCGACCGCTTCTCTGACAGTTTGCCCGAAAACAAAATATGCGATATCCTGCATTCAGAAGTTTCCGTGCAACGTTAATCACGAAAATTTGTTTTATTACAAATTTGGTAATGCCGTAGTAGAAGTTCCAGCAAATATACGTTCCTTCGTTATTTTCTAATGAGTCTTTATACTGTCAATGTGAAAACTTGACTAGATTTTATTCTGTTTCAAGTCCCATTTAACTTCATTTGAGGTTCTCAACTCGTCGCATTAGAAGCTTGCATTAATTTTGTTCTCATTCCAAGCAAGCGTTCTCAGTAGCTCGATAGTGACGGATATATAATTTAGAAGTGTGAAACTGATCTCGCTTAGTTTAGTTCGGTTTAGCTATCGGCGGACCTTATCGGCGGACGCCTTCCCAATTTTTTGCTACTCGGAAAAAAATCAAGCATTTGTAATAACGTCGTCTATTTATCTGGTTGAATTTTATTCTGGATTATTGGTAAAAATATTTTAGTCCCGTTCAGTACCATGAGTTAGTTGTGGCTCATATTTTTTGCCGAATTTTCTCTCACGGTTCAAACTTGTTCATGTTTTCGACAAATGCTTGTTTGGGAAGATATTTGAATTGTTACGAAATTATCAGTGTTTCATTAATCGTTATTATTCGACCGCTTCTCTGACAGTTTGCCCGAAAACAAAATATGCGATATCCTGCATTCAGAAGTTTCCGTGCAACGTTAATCACGAAAATTTGTTTTATAATCAAGTGCATTTTTAGATTTCATATCAGTGAACTCAATTTGAAGTGTCACCTTGAATCTTTTAATATTTGATACTGAACAATTAATTAGTTCGTGAATTCCTGTGCCTTCTACCCCATTGCGGAAAGCTCCTGTCTAGATCCTCAAGATATTTTCTGAAGTTGAAAGACCTGGTGAGTCCACTTTGGCCTCCCGCTCTTACATTTCTTTTTGGAATTTACCCCCCGGAATAATTGGCTTCGTTAACTCACCTGAGAAATTCTTCGTTAATGTCCTTCTACGACTGGCGGCTCTGTGCACGAATAAATAAATAAAAGGCCATCCTTAAATGGTTGGGCGCATGATAAAGTATAAAGCAGTGGCGAGTGGATAGTGTTCACGTAACTGCCAGTCTAAGTCCAGTCTCTGTCTCCGCATACATTACTGTCGTCAATGCCTTTCATATCTAAAGGTCTGCTAACTAATGTTACTGTAGTGAACCAAGGCTTAATTTTTGGTTGTGAATTTCGGAAAATCTTATTCATAACACTATTGCATCAAATTCTGCATTTTTTTTAAGTATGCGTTTGTTTTTACACAGGACGTTTGCTGTCCACTCTAAATTGATATATTCTTTCAACGCAGAGAGCCGATAGTCTGGTTATTAAAATGCGGAACCTAACTTGTTATAAATTTCATTCCATAAAGGAATGAAATTCAAATCTCTTTGAAAAATTAAAACAACTTTTTATTGAACTTGTATCTTGAAGCTCTGTTGGTGATGAACATACTTTAGAGTGTGTAGTCTCAAGCACGAGTTATGTGCGCCGTGTGGGGAGTGACTGAAGTCTGCACTCGTGTAATGCTTTCATGTTGCTAAGAGACTCTAATAAATGCTATGTGTTAAAGCTATGTTTACTGTTCATTATCTTGGTTTGATGAATATTAGAGCTGTTTATGTTTATTGATCGTTTCTAAAATTCATGATAGCTGGCATAATTAACTACACTTCTTGCGCATTTTTCTCTGGTTGACTGCGGCTGAAGAGGATGGTAAAAAATTAAGTCAACATGAAGATAAATTATTTTCATAAAATGAGGTAATAGTTAATAATAGTTAATGCCACTTAATTTTCATGCACAACTGACTTGAATTTCCTATGTAACGACCGCCATACATAGTAACATTTCGTTGAACTGTTCATCCTTTTAACCGCGATGCTCTGCGTCTGCCAAGAACAACGATGATGATCACCATCAATTTTTTCGCGACGCTTAACAAAATATCTCCTGCTAGATGACGACCTCCAAAGCCTTAAGGGCGGCAATTCGTTTTGCATTTAGTGTTTAGTTTTTCTTAATTCGCTTAACGAAATGAAAGGAAAACACGCCCAACATTCTAGATTTCATCAAGTTATCACCCAGTGATGGTAAGTTTTGAAATGTAAATATTTCAGTTTGTTTTTCAAACTATCGAGTTACGTATAAACGTTGTGCAAAGATGATACACTCGTGTTTGTAATTATGATACTCTTTTAAGCGTCGCGTATTGGATTTACAATGGAGTTTATTACAGAAATGCTATATTTTTTGGTACGATGCGATTCCTTCAGCAATAAATTCATTTTCCATCAACTCCAGTTTATAAATTACGTGATCATGAGTGCGATTAAAATATAGACACTACGAAAGATGGATGAGAGGTCAGTTGCTTTAGGTCTCCTACTAATGTATGCTGCGTATTGCTAAGTATAAATAATATGAACTAATAGAGTAACTTCTCTTAATAGTCTATCAGATGAGCGAATAATCAAGCAATAATCTATCATTGATCCTATAACCTATCACCACATTATTTGGCAGTCGTTGGAATTTCAATAAAATAACAAGTTTAACCTAACCATATTTCGCACAATCACAATATAATCGCTTTTGAAGCAATCGTTGAATCCATTTAACAATTAACGATTAATATAAAATTTTCAGTCTTCGCTTTAGGTCGTGTGAAAGTGATCTAACGACTCGTCCTCAGTACAATAACACTCTCATAACATAGTGATGTCGGCGCTAAAGAGTAGGCCTGATGTGGCCTTATTATTCATTATTCGAACTTTGCGACAAAACAAATATACGGTGAGCAGGAATATGATTTGTGAACTCGATCAGCGAGTGATGATGACAAACGTAACGTGATAAATATCGTTGAGGAGCGCGATGCCCGACTGCCGAGGACTGCGCCTCAGGTCGCTATTCTCTTGAAGTGGGCGAGGCACTTGAGCACTTTTTGATAAACTAAACCAACTGGGTCTTTAGCCCTGCGAATAATAAAACATGGTTAGCCTCTTTAGCCCTGTGAATAAATAAAGATGGTTAGTTTCTTTAGCCCTGCGAATAATAAAAGACGGTTAGCCTCTTTAGCCATGTGAATAGATAAAGATGGTTGCCTCTTCATCCACGTAACTAAATAAAGACGGTTACCCTCTTTAGCCCGTAAATAAATAAAGATGGTTGCCTAATTAGCCCCGTAAATGTATAAAGACGGTTACCCCCTTTAACCCGTAAATAAATAAAGACGGTTACCCTCTTTAGTTCGTAAATAAATAAAGACGGTTACCCCCTTTAACCCGTAAAAAAATAAAGACGGTTACCCTCTTTAGCCCGTAAATAAATAAAGATGGTTACCCCCTTTAACCCCCTAAATAAATAAAGACGGCTACCCCCTTTAGCCCCGTAAATAAATGAAGACGGTTACCCCCTTTAACCCGTAAATAAATAAAGACGGTTAGCCCCGTAAATAAATAAAGATGGTTGCCTCTTAAGCCCTGCGAATAATGAAAGATGATTAGCCTCTTTAGCTCCGTGAATAAATAAAGACGGTTACCCCCTTTAGCCCCATAAATAAATAAAGATGATTAGCCTCTTCAGCCCCATAAATAAATAAAGATGGTTCCCCCTTTAACCCGTAAATAAATACAGTCATTTGCAAAAGTTTAAGACCACCCACAGAATTTGACCTAAATCAGGAAATGACCTTTTTTGGATTAGTGATGTGCAAGTTTGAGCCTGCGGCGGGCCTAATGTTAGCCGCAGGCGATCAGAGAAGTGTGTTCATGAGTCAGTTACCTCCCAGCCCTCGCTTGAGAAGATTGTAGCTGCAAGACAGCAGAATATTCATTCATTAGAGATGGGTAGAAAAGCTTCTCTTACCGATGTCCAGAGGGCTCAAATTGTGCTCCTACATGACGAAGGTTATTCTGAACGCCAGATTTCTCTAAAGATGAGATGCAGCAAGACTGCAGTTAACAATGCAATACGCAAGTTTGAACATGATAGCCATTATTCAGACAAGAAAAGGTCGGGGCGTCCAATGAAAAAAACTTGCCGTGATGACAACATGATGAAGCTCACTGTTGCAAGATCTCCAACAAGTTTCTGTAATAAAATTCAAGGAATGTTGCTTTGAAAAAGTTGTGAGGTGAGCATGAGTTAAATTTCATGCCGTTTAAGCAAAGAATTTCACCTAAAGAGTTTCACGCCTGCTCAAAAACCAAAGTTAACTGCAGCTATGAAAATTAAGCAATTGAATTTTGCTCGGAAACATCAAGATTGGACGGTTGCCAAGTGGAACACAGTGTTGTTTTCAGATGAAATTGCATTTCAGCAGTTTGGTTTATGCCATCAACACATTAACCGACCAGTTGGTAAATGATTTGAAGAGAAATATGCAGTACCTACCATGAAACATCCACCCACTGTCATGGTGTGGGGGGAATTTAGCCATAATGGGACAGCTGGATTGTACTTTCTGCCTCAGAAAACAACCATGAATGGAGCAAGGTACCTCAAGCTGCTTCAAGAAAAGCTTGTACTACACATGGGAATACACCAGTGTACTATTTTCATGCAGGATGGTGCTCCATGCCATCGGGCCTGGTAGGTGAAAGATTTTTTTACCTCAAACAACATTGAATTGCTGGACTGGCAGGAAATGGCCCAGACTTGAATCCCATTGAAAATTTGTGGTCAGTCATGAAGGACAAGGTAGCAGCAATGCAGCCTTCAAATTTGAAGTCATTAGAAAAATGCATTAAGCAGGTATGGTGCAAAGAATTTTCCAAGGGGTACTGCCAGAATATTATCAGCAGTATGCCACGACAAATCTAGGCTGTTATTGACAATAAAGAGGGACACACTAGGTACTGAATATATTAAATGCTTCATAAATTGCTTGTTATTTCTTTACTTTGTCTCATCAAATACAAACAGTTTAAATATTTTGCCTCATTAGCATTTCTTAATACAAAAAAAAAACAAATTTGGAGGGTGGTCTTAAACATTTGCAAATGACTGTAAAGACGGTTGCCCCTATAGCCCCGTAAATAAATAAAGACGGTTACCCTCTTTAGCCCCGTAAATAAATAAAGACGGTTGCCTCTTTAGCCCCGTAAATAAATAAAGACGGTTGCCTCTTTAGCCCCGTAAATAAATAAAGACAGTTAGCCTCGTAAATAAATAAAGCCGATTACTCAAACAAGTTCGACAAGTCCGCTGCAGTGCATGAAGCGCTTGCGGTTTTTATTCACTAAAATATTCAGCAACGTAAGGAACGCATTTCTGATTCGTATTCAGTTTCATATATTAATGTTTCATATATTCAGTTATTGAGGCTTCGTTATTACTTTATTTTCATTTACAAGTGTTTATATAATTAAATACGATGCGTCAATGGAAGTAAATACGACACTGAGCCTACTGGAAATAATTAGACTCAATAATGTAATTGGGAGAGCTGGTAGCTTCTGAATTACTTGCGATTCTAAAAAATAAGGATTCAATCAAGGAATGTTTGAATAATATAAGCATTGATTAGGTCAGGCAGTATGCACTAAATTTAATAACAATTTTGGAAGTGAATCGATACGTCTAAATATAGAGTTTGAAGTTGAATTATATAAACAACTGACCAATTATGTAGTACCGTAAAATATTCAATTATAACTAAACCTCCTCAAAGACTCTTTCATTGAAAATTTTATACTTTTCTGATGATTTGAAATGTACACGAAACGAGGGGCGTGAGTGAAGGGATATTTACAAGCAACTCACCACAAAAAGTCGAGGTGAGAGAAGTTCTCATCCGGGACTTTGTGTCGCAGGACAACGTTGCCGAGTTCCGAGACTGTCCTTCGCACATCCTGGAATTACCAATTTTACCAAATTACACGCTGACAACTTTTGTTTCAGTTATCCCTCATGTATTAAGGATTCGGAGAGTTTAACACCTATTTTGTTTTACAAATTATGAGTCTCAGGGTTTTTTGAAATCCGTCATATTCGAAGTTCAATCTTGACATGAAAATAAGGTACATAGACAATGGCTGAACTTTACTTCAACCGTGACATAGACTGATATAGTTTCTAGAGACTTCTATTGAAATATTGTGAATTACATAACCGCTCAATAATAAATATAATGAATTAAATCGACGAACGCAAGTATAATTATTTGAAAAAAACTGTCAGAGAATGAACAGAGCTCACCGCTGGGGGTGCGAGCCAGTCGTTGTCCGCGTAGAAGGCGGCTACAGGGGCGGTGACGCGCGTCAAATTGAACACTGGTGCGGTGGCTTGTCGGTAGCGCCTAAAGTTTCCAAACCAGCCCAAGTCAAAGTCTTGGAAACGACCTGTCAATAATTAACTTGAAGTCAATTTCCTTTATTTTCAATAGCTATTTTTCTCCTGATATCAAAGCTATGATTAATTTCAATCGCCTGACATCAACGCTATTGATTTTATTTTACTGATATTTATTTATTTCTGTTTTGTCATCACTTTTTTGTCCGCGTTAGTCGGCTTTTTAAACGACAGTCCTCTCAACTTTAGACTGAACATTAATTTTCAAATATTTCAATATATTCGAGGTAATTAATTTCTAAAGCCTAAACAATGACCGGATTACACACCAGCCTTGCCATTCTGCAGGAAATGTAGCAGAGTGCGCAGTGATGTGCCGGCTGGAGTGTGGGCTAATATCACCGGAAGAAATTCCTGTAACACCGAAAAGATATAGGAATGTATACGTTATAATATATTATTAATCAGAATAATGATACTCCAGTTTAGTTTTTATTCCGATATCAAACTGTTCGAGTAATTTGTGAACTGTCCCGACTCCCTGGTTGGAACTTGCCTGAAATTTTTTATCATCAGACGGTCAGTGACTCAGTGTCAGACCCAAACCCGCCACGCGGTAGCTTGATCTTATTTATTTCTACATGGCGGTATGTTTTGTGTTACGTTTAATTTTACTTCTAGTTTATCTAGTGTTGAGACATCGGGAAAATTTTGAGATGAAAGAGGATCATTACTCGACACATCGAATAGGTATTGAGGATAAGTCACTCTTTATTCCACTAGTAGCGAAATAGGATCAGGATTCAGATTTTCAGAATTAGCTAGTTACCAGCAGTACTAGTAGGCTAGTACTAGTTTTACATATTGATTTAAAATTGAGATTGTCACCGCTCGTTCGATATGGTGACGGAAGACTTATTTATCATTATTTCGGCTAACGAGGATCAGTTAAGATTAGTTCGAATCACTAACGAATAGGATAATTTGCCGTTGTTTCGACATGAGGCCGATGAGGAATTAGTTACCGGGTTGAGATGGTGGGCGTCAGGACCGGTGAGGGCGAAGAGAATGTTGTGGCAGAGCGGCGCTGTGAACTCCTTGCTCGAGCAAACTGACGACACCAGCAAGTCGAAAACTTTGCCAGTAGAAAAGACTTCGTTCACTCCCGCCATTTCCATTAAGGTCTGTTATCAATTTAAACCATTAAAACTCGTTGGGACTAGTGCACGGAGGTTATTTTATGCTTATACATTCTCAAATGTTTCGGAGTGCATCCAATATTATGAAGGAACATAATGGAAGATAACGGATACATAATATAGACGTGGAAAGTTTTCTAATCACGTTACTGATATTTTGTGCCTGCGGAACGCTGATCGGTCTTGCGACAAGCGTACTTAGCTCTGAAATTAGAACTCTTGAGTCTTGAATTCGTGGGCACTGGAATAGTGCCCACGCGGCTTATGCATTTTTTTGCGGGGCCTTGACTTGACATGAGCTAGAACCTAGTTCTTCCTTACCAAATAACGTATATTCGTTTCTCTTTTTACTACGATGGAAGATTGGAGGTATAATTTCATGTTGCAATAGAAACCTAGGTTAATAAAGTCCCCTGCAGTTCACTGGTCTCAATGTGGCTCTGGTGTCTTCATTAACCACCGAAATGTTAACGCTCAAGGTAGGAAGGACCTGCCTTTTTTAATCTTCATGAAAGATTTGCAACTTGTAAGACAATTTTACCCATTCAACGGAAGGAATTAATATTCAACTTTCAACCAATTTACCTTATTGGATGTTTGTGCTGAATATAGAGTTAATAATTCGGGCTATATATTTTTTTATCTCTCTCCATTTCCACACCTGTGTTCACATGACCGGTAAGACCCCGCAAGAACTATGACCCGCAGCTACTGAAGGTGTGCAGGCCTCACCTGGAACGTTGACGCGTACGGGATCATGGCCCCCAGCGGTCCCTTGATGTGTGTCACGTACGCGACGGGGGCCAGCGCGATCATTCCAATAATCTGCGACGGGCAAGACATTGCTTACGAAAATCGTTACAAAATTTCTGTACCAATGGATACGCTTGTCGTCATCGATGAGGATACTTCTATTATTTAGCCGATAGTTTCAACACATAATTTGTTAGCAGATCCCTAAATATGCACTTAACTGTCTTATTAGTTTCCTATAAATTTGCTGTGACTAAAGAGAAACGGCTGCATGCTAAGCTGGTGCTAAACGGCTGCTAATGTCATGCATGCTAAGCTGGCAGTTTTAGACTGCAATGTAATGGTTTGGGCTTATGTGGAATCACCTAGCGCATAGTTTCCCGACCTTCTGATTGTATTCAGGATGATAATTCATCATGGTGAAGAAGACGGTAGTTCCCATACTGAAGCCGACGTAATAGAGCTGATCTTGTTGCGTCACGTTCAGGGCATAGTCAATGCTAGCGGGCACGTCGAACTTTCCCATTTCGCTCCAACTGTCGAAAAAAGCAGTCCCAATTAAAAAAAAGACAGAGAATTTAGAAAAAACTAGGGAAAGAGAGGTGCAGTAAACTATGTGTTGAGTTTTATTGATCGAATATCTAAAGCTATGAATCTAATGTAGTGATGCTTGCGTGATCAATGGTCTCTGCCGCGTCAAACTTGCCGGTCGCTTTAAAAGTCATGCCACAACCGAAACTATATTTACCAAATAGGCCATTACAATTTATTATACCCTAATATCTTCAACTAAGCGGTACAGCTCGCCAATGCTGCTATGAGAGATGTCTGTTTTGCCAATTAGTTGCTGGGAGTTTTACCTGAATTTCCAAAAGCGGGCGTCATCGGGACTGAGGATCTCGTGTTTTCTGGAGTAGGTGTTGCCACGAACGTTTCCCATCCAAACGTCGTAGCCAGCATCAGCAAGAATAAAACCTGCAAAACGGTCAACCGGATATCATAGTGCACTTTCGCTCTAACACCTGCCAAAAACAACGGCTAGGAGTGATTACCCGTCTATCTAAACATTGGGCCATTTACCCATTTATTTGGAGATGGAGAACTCCGGTAAGGGTTTAACAGTAGTTTTCCCGTAAATGAGACTAAAATGACTATTGAGAAAGGCACAAGTTTCTCATTAGTCTGTTTCATAGGTCAAAATGGCCGTCTTTCAAATAAGCTCGTGGTTCTTTCGGACAGGCCTTTCATGCTAGTTTTTCACACATGCAGTTCCTCTGTCTTTCAGGCAGGCTTGTCATGCAGCTTTCTAACTGGTTTGTCTTTCAGACAGGCCTTTCCTCTATCTTTCAGATAGGCCTACCATACATCTTCCTCTCTCACGCATGTATCTTTCATACAGGCCGGTCACGTGCTTTTAAAAAAGAGCCGGTATCTCACGCATGTCTCTCGCACGTTTCTCACGCATGTCTCTCTCAAGCTTCTCCCGCATGTCTCTCTCAAGCATCTCCCGCATGTCTCTCTCGAGCTTCTCCCGCATGTCTCTCTCGAGCTTCTCCCGCATGTCTCTCTCGAGCTTCTCACGCATGTCTCTCTCGAGCTTCTCACGCATGTCTCTCTCGAGCTTCTCACGCATGTCTCTCTCGAGCTTCTCACGCATGTCTCTCTCAAGTTTCTCACGCATGTCTCTCAAGCTTCTCACGCATGTCTCTCTCGAGCTTCTCACGCAGGTCTCTCTCAAGCTTCTCACACAGGTCTCTCTCAAGCTTCTCACACAGGTCTCTCTCAAGCTTCTCACGCGTGTCTTTCTCAAGCTTCTCACGCATGTCTTTCTCAAGCTTCTCACGCATTTCTCTCTCAAGCTTCTCACGCATGTCTCTCTCGAGCTTCTCACGCAGATATCTCTCAAGCTTCTCACGTTTGTGTCTCTCAAGCTTGTCACGCATGGTCTCTCTCAAGCTTCTCAGACATATCTCTCTCAAGCTTCTCAGACATATCTCTCTCAAGCTTCTCAGGCATGTCTCTCTCAAGCTTCTCAGGCATGTCTCTCTCAAGCTTCTCAGGCATGTCTCTCTCAAGCTTCTCAGACATGTCTCTCTCAAGCTTCTCAGGCATGTCTCTCTCAAGCTTCTCAGGCATGTCTCTCTCAAGCTTCTCAGGCATGTCTCTCTCAAGCTTCTCAGTGGGGCGACGCCTGTCCTGCGGCCGTGGGGGATGCGGTGAAGCTCCAGCACATATCTGTCCCTGGTGGTGACCGTGTGCACCTCCGCGGGGTATCCGTGAGCTTCTATCATCTCCGGCTGAGAAAAGTTTAATTTAATTTCATTAATGAGGTTAATGATATTATGAAAAGAGACGCCTGAAGAGATTACGGTTTAATTAAAAAAAGACTAGAGGTATTTTTTTATTGCCTCCTGTACTTATTGTGTAGAATATGCAGAAATTCATAATGAATTGTCGATGTCGGTAAATTCTCAGTCTCATTGATTGTTACAAGTTGAATTCTCTGTAATTACGCAGCTCAGATCAAGCTGCGTACCCATCTCCTCTATACTCACTCTCTACCTCTACATCCTTTCACTCTAGCATGAAACACTATGACCAACAAGCTATGCATGAGACACTATGACCATTTAAATAAATCCACTCACAGTTGTACGGATGGCATCCATCATGATTTCCTTATTCTCGTCCATCTTGAGCGCCTCCTCAGCAAGCGCTCTAATTTCCTTTTCCATTACAGAAAATCCATTACAATTGTCCAGACCGAGCGCCAGAAGTAAACAGGCTGTCGCAAGTACATGCGACTTGTTCAAGTCTCTTACCCAGGACATTGTGTAGAACTATCCGTTGATCAAAGGGTGCATAAAAATTGTTTGAAAATATTCAGAGGATTAGAATAATTCAAACACTATTAAAGGAGCACCCTTTTATCTGAAAAGGTGAATTTAAAATAATTAGAAATTGTGTATATATATGTTGTAATATCTGAATTTGCTTTGGAACGGGCTCTTTGAAAAAACATTAGGTAAGAATCAGATATGTATTTCGCGCTTTTTATTTTATTTCATAATTAGTGTTATAACACTCATAAATTGTCCTCCTTCCAGAAAGTTCGAAGCTGCCGGAACTGTGGTCCATCGCTACGCGGTTGAGGGCACTACAGCGAGCAGTTCCGGGTATAGCGCATCCTTCTTCCGACACCGTTAACGGTACGAGAAATCTTTCAGTTATCATTTTTTTTCGTCCGCAAGGCCTGCACTAATCCTGCGGAAGTAGCACTGTATTTTTTTTGCGCGGCAATCAAGTCGTTGTATATTTTTTCCGTCGTCCAAATGAGTTCGAAATGAACATTCATTCCAATGGATCAGCGTACGTTTGAGTACATTACGACCGAGATCTGTTATCTGTACGCGACGAAGTGTAAGACGCACGACTCCTGTTCTGATAACTAATTAGCAGGAAGTTCAGGTGCTGTCAAAGATTTTCAATGAATTCGTTTACTAAATCTATTGCATCTTTAAGTTCACGAGACGAGGATCAGCTCAATTTTGTCGTGTAATCTCTCTAAGAAACAGAGGTTCATTTGAATTAGATTAATCGAGGAAAATCTCTACATCTCTACGTCTTTGGGTGATTTTCTTCCATAACAAAATCTCCTTTTATTTGAAAGAAAACTCGCTCAATTTCTTTTCTGCCTCAGAGAAGTTGCACGCAATTTACACTGAAATTTGCAGGTTTTTAGATCGTGCTGCTGTTTCTGTGTCGTGCTGCTGTTTCTGCGCCGTGCTGCTGTTTCTGCGCCGTGCTGCTGTTTCTGCGNGTGCTGCTTTTTGTGTCGTGCTGCTGTTTCTGTGTCGTGCTGCTGTTTCTGTGTCATGCTGATGTGTCTGTTTTTTTTCATTCGTTTATATCATTCTTTTCATTGGTAAATTTAGTCGGGCTTTGTTCTTTGCACCTGTGAATCTCTAATTTTATATGTTCCATCACTCAAAATTATTGATAAAATTTATCGTACTTTATCGTTAATTATAAATTTTGGTTAAGAATATTTACTATTGAATATGTATCCGTACCATTCATGTCGTGATACCTGAGCTTCAAGAGACAAAACATGCATGAAAAACTTCCCATTCATTTGTAGCTCAACGAAAGAAACGCAAATATTCACGAGAAAGGTTTTAATAATCTGACAAGTTCCGCTGAGCTCTTATAATAATCTAAGCTGCTAAAGATTTGCTTCAAGAATTTGTCTTAACGTTCCAGTAATTCATATTCTCGACTTCAGCCACTTCGTGCAGCGCCCCAGAATAAGATCGATTTCTTACTGAAGCTTTTCACAGTAATTATTATTATTTTTATAGCACTAAATTGCCCTGGGATATCGAACAAATTTTCTTGTCAATTACGACAAAGCTGATCATGTCTAACATGAAAATTCTTTTTCGCATTTAAAGTATTAATTGTATAGGTTCTTCACGCGTATCAACTGCAACTTATGATGGCTACCAACCTGTTCGCCGTAAATAATCATTGAGGGTTTTTTTTTCGTGTGGACATATAGTTTAATTAAACGCATTTTCTTATACCTTCTTCGTGGCTTATGAATTCAAATGAGGTTCGATACGTTGCAAATAAAAGTCCTTATTCAATTATCACGAGTCATTTTGATATTGCGATTGTTTAAAAAAAACATTCACTAGATCACAACTTTAAACACAACCGACTGAATTGCCAGTAAAAATCCCTTTGATAATCAAAATAGGTCGCTTTTTATAATGACATTTAATTGAAAGAATTTGTTGGCAGTATTTCAGTCGTATAGTGCTGGACATTATTCTTCCGAATTCTTATTGTTCTCCAAGATCCTAAAATAGTGCCAATCACTGCATGGATAATCTTCCGAATTCCACAGAAAATGTAAACAATTTAGTTTCTATAAACGGGGCGCGGTACAGCTTTATTTTTGCTTTATGACATAGCATTTACTTGAAGCTGCTCGATAGTTTGTTTCAACTCGTTGTTGCTACCTAAAACACAGACAGAAATAATTGTAAAGAACCAAGCACTCCAAACTTGCGAGAGCAACTGAAGGTTATCGCACCTAATAGGCTGTGTGTAAGTTATCTGATGTGGCGTGTATAAATCGGTTGTCCAGCATCTACGACATAGAATAGAAGTGTTGGCCCTGAAGAAATAGGCCCATGGCCTGTTGCCGATTCTTGTACTTTTCGTGACTTGATGGCCTTTAATTAGAACCCGATCTTTCTATAACTGATCATTGTTTGAGATAGCTGTTGGACTTGTGAAAAAGACATGGTTACGGCACAAATGCTCTACGTAGCGCAATGTTTTCAAGTTGTAAGAACAACGATTACGGCTATATTCCATCGCACAAACATTTATATATAAACGAGGCTCGCACTTATGATTCATATTCATATATATGGAAATTTACGAAAAAAATTGAAGCCAATAGGCGATATGAGCTGTGCGAGCTCTTGTATTTTGCTTAGCAAATAAGTGTTATCGATCAACGTGCTGTTGTCGCTTCAATGGTACATGGGTCCATTTGCTCTGGATGCTAAATTAATACGCGAAACGTTCCATTTCACCCAGAATTACGGAACCTAAGAATTGTCAGTTTAATGATCTTTCCGAGGTACTGTCCTAATCGCGAAGACTTTGTTTCAAGAAATTGCAAGTCAATTATTAATGTTTTATGCCTGGATTTGTACCAACCTATAAACCGGGTATAAACTCGTGCGAAGCGCGTGTTCAACAGTTGTCAACTGCACGCGAGTCATCGAAACGCTTCCTTGTCACTGCTCCAATATCCATCCTTTCACCTTGAACAATTTGAAGGCACGAATAAATAGTCGCCACTCACGCACCACTCCAATATCCATCCTTTCACCTTGATCAATTTGAAGGCA
Organism: Hyalella azteca; assembly: GCF_000764305.2. Taxonomy (NCBI): domain Eukaryota; kingdom Metazoa; phylum Arthropoda; class Malacostraca; order Amphipoda; family Hyalellidae; genus Hyalella; species Hyalella azteca. The sequence goes on along the minus strand of NW_025946940.1, from coordinate 4,816 downwards.
CGAATAAATATGGCTTATGGGTGCTGAGTAAATTCCTGAAGGTTTCATAGACAGCGATGTAGGTCAACACTTCATCCGGAATAAGATAAATGTTTATGGTATTTCCACATGTCAAACCGTCAGTGTCATGTTACTTAACCACTTTAATATGGAATAGAGATGTAGCAGCTTAGAAAGTGCGTTGGCTGTACATAAATCTTGTCATGACATGAATGTGATGAAAAAAGAACATTTCAAGTTATGAAATATTATATTAAAAGAAACCTTGAAATAAATGAAAACCTTGAATTAAAAGGAAGCCTCAAATTAAGATAATACCTAAAAAAAATATTACCCGAATCTTCGCAGGCATTATTGTCACGTTATAGCAGAAGCCGATATGTATATTGAACGTAATTGGATTGAATTTGTGTTGCATATTTTCAACGCACTTATATGGGTCGTAATCATTGTATCGGTGTTTGACCTGTTTCTGCTTTGTTGTGCATCATAAGATAGCATGAAATATTTTCATGAGGCAGATAAGATATTCAGTAAGTATATCTATGATATGAAAATGAAAGCAATTCCCAACATAAGTTTAATCTCGCTGCGCCTCTCGAACTTTGATCGCCTGATGCCTTGCATGTCGCGTATCTGCGATTGCATAGTTTAATCTGACGGTATCATATCGTTCGAGATATTCCATCGCGCGAGGTGAGGACTCTTATCGTAATTGACTAGATCCTCTTGGTATATAAATACGCTTTAGAACTTGAATCAATTATTGCTCCTGATTTTCAGTAATTCTAATGGTTATGACGTGAAGCATATGCATAGTGAGTGGTGAATCAAAAATGTGATGCTAGCAAGATTTATCTGTTACTATCTGAAGCGATTAACTATTAAACTATAACTAACTATTAAATTTTCTCAGTTTCGAGTTCACCGTTATAATTTACGAACTTGCAGGCTATTTGTTTGTATTCTAATTATTATAACGAAATTGAGATCTTTCCTCGTAAGTTTAGCCCATGCGACAGATTATGTTGGTAATAATAATTGCAAGTGCCACTGAAAAAGTTGATATTAAAACTGCATCATCACCATGGATAAAATTTCAAAAAAATCTAGTGTCATATTACATGTGTAAAAGGAACTAATTTTCTATCATCATGAATGAAATTTGTGCTTGGTTAGGATTAACTCTATTCCTTTTTCTCATTTATGGAAAAATGCGTTATTGTTCTCGTCATGTCCGTCCGTCCGTCCGTGAATATTGTGCTCGTCATGTCCGTCCGTCCGTCAGTGAATATTGTGCTCGTCATGTCCGTCCGTCCGTGAATATTGTTCTCGTCATGCCCATCCGTCCGTCCGTGACTTCACGGACGGACCGACGAGAAAATGGGCTCTCTGTCACTCACTGCAGTGAGCACTGATCTATTTTTTTCTTTTTCATATGTCTTCAAGAGAAGCGATTCTGGTCCTTACCCAGGGCATTCATGCACTTCTCGTTCACTAGCTGCGTTATTTCAACTTGGTTTTTCATTTCGTATCGACGTGAAGCAGTAAATCCTCGTATCATAAAACGTCTTGTCCAACGCAGTTCACAATGCAGTCTCGCGCTGTTTGTGAAGTCCGAAGAACGCGTTAAAAAAGCAACTTCTCTGCCGTCATGTCGGCTTCTGGAAGGGTATATCGGAGCGATATCGGATTTCGATTCCACAGCGATATCGGATTTCGCATGTGGAATTTTGGGCATTGTCCGTAAATGCGCTAGTGCGCCATTTTACAGTGCGAATTTATCAGTTGGATGAATGTACTATTTTCTATGGTTAGTTTTTCATATCATTAAACAAAACAAAAAGATAAGACCGTATAATTTCACAGTGAGCAGCACGCAATTACAGCATAGGTAAGAATTTTTTGCAGTGTATTTTCTTGACATAGCACAAAACAAGCGTTGTTTCGTTCGTACAGTTATTTAATATTGGATCACAGGTTTACGACAAATCAATTCATCTGAACCTATCGAGATGCACACATGCTCTCTACTGACGAAGTCACCGCGTGGCGTGCAAGTATAAACGATGCAACCCTCAAGTGGGCGGAGCTCTGAAGTGGCGCGGACTGCAGCCGCTGCCTCTGTTAGTGGCTGTTACAATGTCCAGCATCTACGACATAGAATAGAAGTGTTGGCCCTGAAGAAATAGGCTCATGGCCTGTTGCCGATTCTTGTACTTTTCGTGACTTTATTCCACAAGGGATCCGGCTTTTATAGAACCCGATCTTCCTATAACTGACTATTATTTTAGATAGCTGCTGGACTTGTGAAAAATACATAGTTACGGTACAAATGCACAACAGAGCGCAATGTTTTCAAGTTGTGAGAAAAACGATTACGGCAATATTCCATCGCACAAACATTTATATAGAAAAGGAGGCTCGCTCTTATGATTCATATTCATATTATTGGAAATTTAGTATAAATATTTGAACGCATTAGGCGATATGAGCAATGCGAGCTCTTGTATTATGCTTGGCAAATAAGTGTTATCGATCAAAATGCTATTGTCGCTTCAATGGTACATGGGTTCATTTGCTCTGGATGCTAAAGTAATACGCGATACTTTCCATTTCACACAGAAGGAACCTAAGGTTTGTCAGTTTAATGAACTTTCCGAGGTGCTGTCCCAATCGCGAAGACTTTGTTTCAAGAGATAGCAAGTCAATTATTAAAGTTATATGCCTTGATTTGTACAAACCTATAAACTGACTATAAACTCGTGTGAAGCGTGTGTTCAACAGTTGTCACCTGCACGCGAGTCATCGAAACGCTTCCTTGTCACTGCGCTCTTTGTCGGGATGAATTTTGATAGAAACCTTATTTGACATCGCAATTCAAATTTAATGTAAGTATAACATTCTGCATATCTGTCGCGACGCTCAATTTCGACGATTATGAATGAAATTTGGGGTAAAATTCTTATGCATGTGTACTGTAGTAAAATTACTGTTTTTTACTCCGAAAATATTATTTATCCCCCTGCCTGGCTACACGGCTTTTAGCAAGTTAACGCCGTTTGCATATTGACTCATTAGTCATCATCTTCCATAATTACAGCAGGTTAGTTTAAGTTCCATATATTTCGAATAGGACTATTTTTAATCAGCTGAATAACTGTTACATTGTATGATAATTTCTTCGTTAATCTCTTAAACTACGATTATTTATTATATTAACTTTTTCATAGGTGCTTACGTTACGAAGGGCATTGTTTTCCTTACTCTTCACTTGTAATAACGAACTATACGGCAGTAAATATTCAATGAATCTCATTTGAATCAATACCTTAAATTTATTATTTGAAATCGTTCGAGTAAACCTTACGTTCATCTCATCTCTCGATCTGTGTGGGTAATTAGCGGCACTTGAACCACAATTTATCCCAGCATATCCTCGCCACTGGGCTGCTAGTATGGGGGCGCATGTCGGAGGCCAGCTTTGCCTAGGAGTTTGCCAAATTTCACACTTGGTTCATAGTCCTTTCTATAGGTAAGAACGCTGGAGTGCATAACGGCCTATGAAATCGAGTGCTCAAAACCATAGCGCCGGATGTCCACAGCTACAAAATAAGCTTCCCAAAGGTAAACATGACCATACTGCATCTGGCCAAACCTCATCTGACCTAACCTCTTCAGGCCTAACCTATACGAGCTGCAACCTTCCTCCACCCAAAACAAACCTGAGCGGACCTAACCTAACCTCATTGGCTGCAAGAAGTTAGAAAGGCGGTTCAAATATGCTAGTAGAGCCAGTCATTGGCTGAAAGAAGGTTGTGAGCCGGGACAGCGTGAATAGGTTAGGCTAGAAGAGGTTAGGCCGGAGTAGGTACAACCGGATGGGGAACTGCCTGCTTATGAGCGAGCATGCTTCAGCATTGGCTGAAGACCTACAGCGCTATTATCTTTCGGCATTGTGTCGCTCGTCTGCGTTAGTATAAATAACTCCAGACTTTACGGTACTCCGTACCCCTAACTCCAGACTGTACGGTCCGTACCCCTAACTGCTGACTGTACGGTCCGTACCCCTAACTGCTGACTGTACGGTCCGTAGTGCCCCGTACCCCTAACTGCTGACTGTACGGTCCGTACCCCAAACTGCTGACTGTACGGCCCGTAGTGCCCCGTACCCCTAACTGCTGACTGTACGGTCCGTACCCCTAACTCCAGACTGTACGGTCCGTACCCCTAACTCCAGACTGTACGGTCCGTACCCCTAACTCCAGACTGTACGGTCCGTACCCCTAACTCCATACTTTACGGTCCGTACCCCTAACTGCTGACCGTACGGTCCGTACCCTTGAATCCAGACTTTACGGTCCGTACCCTTGAATCCAGACTTTACGGTCCGTACCCCTAACTCCAGACTGTGCGGTTCGTACCCCTAACTGCTGACTGTACGGTCCGTACCCCTAACGCCAGACTTAACGGTGCGTACCCCAACTCCAGACTGTACGGTCCGTACCCGTCACTACCCGCCATAAAAATTCTAAGCGGAGCAATTACCGCTCTAGGAGCAGAGTGACTGTTCCATTTCTATTTTATTTTTCAAAGTTATTCCACTTATCTTTATGTGGGTATTCCTGAAAAAACATTAGCTATGCGCTGTGGAAGTATCGGGTTGGAATTATTTTATCCCCCAAAAAAGCTTCACTTAACTAATTTGTGTGTCGTAATAAGTAAGTACCGTTGTAAGGCTCAGCGCTAATATGGCAAGATCTCTCCGACGAAGTGCGATGCTCTTCAGTCCCGACTACGCATAAAAAACAGTCCA
>NW_025946939.1:0-1203 GCF_000764305.2 Hyalella azteca | reverse complement strand
GAATCGGCGACAGGCCACATCAGGCCTACATTTCAGCGCCGACATCATTATGTTATGTTGTGTTATGTTATGTTGACCTCATCACCAGCCGTTCAACTGCCTGGAACATAATTAAGCTTTTCAGTTGACCGCAGTTACAGGATAAACTTGTAGCATCCAATTCTCCGAGATGCCTTCTATTTTTGCTGGACAATATTTTCATGCGCAAATGATAATCAATGAACTATTATAATGACCAATATTTTATTTTGGTAAAGAAATAATAAATGATATCTTGTTACATTCATGAGCTACATGATGCATAGCTACAAAGAGGTAAAGAGGAAATAACTTCAGATTGAAGAAATTTATAAATTTTTCATAACTATTTTTGCGTACGTAATATGTTTACATCAAAAACTCAGACCCTTACATGCTTATCTTTCTTTGATGCAGCGACATACCGCTGTAAATCATGTAAACATACATGTAAACTAACATACATGTAAACACAAATGTAAACATGTAAACATACATGTAAACATGTGAACATACATGTAAACATGTAAACATACATGTAAATATACATGATTACTGATGGCTAACCCTTTGTTCACTTAAGTTAACTATAGAAGATGTATGCCATTTATTTAGTAATGCAAGGCTGCTGCAGAACACCACCATTGTGTTCTTTCCCAAATTTTGTCGAAAAATATAGTTTTTAACCCATGTTGTGTCCTGTGGTTTATTCATGCTCTTCCTATGCATCTTACTTTAAATTTGTATCAGTAAACGGCAAAATGATTGCATTGGATCCTAGCGAGATGATCGGTTTTCCATTGAGTATACATGATACGCCTCGACGAAAAAAAGAGAGTGTTTATAGCTCGGTATGCATTTTAGAATAAAAATCAGTACAGAGGTTTTGAACGTAACAGTGTACCGTTTGTTGCGCAACTTGGCTGAAAATTATATTTTATATGTTGCGCAACTGAGCTACTTATTTATTTGCGCAACGGGGCTGTTACGTGTTACGCAACAGGGTTGATTATGTGTTGTGCAAATGTGCTGCTCGTGTTTTGCGCAACTGGACTACTTAAAGTGTTGCGCGTCTGTGTTATTTATGTGCTGCAACCTTCATGTTTAGCGTCATTTGTCATGTTTAGCGTCATTTGTCATGTTTAGCGTCATTTGTCATGTTTAGCGTCATTTGTCATGTTTAGC
>NW_025946938.1:1913-44859 GCF_000764305.2 Hyalella azteca | reverse complement strand
ACAATGCACCTGAACCAAAAAATGACAATGCACCTGAACCAAAAGATAACAATGCACCTGAACCAATAGATGACAATGCACCTAAACCAAACGATGACACTACACCTGAACCTCTGCAAGAAACATATCGACAATGACCAAATCAAAAACTAAAGTAAAACAAAAGCTTCATGGAAACCAGTGAATAGAGTTCAACGATGCAAAAGCAATGCTCCTTGTGCTGAAAAGAACACGAGTGATAGGGACTAAAATTTTACAACTTAAGCCATTATTTACAATCAGTGTGATTGAAACTGTAAGCAGATTCAACAAAAATTTATCATATTCGGCAGTTGAAGGGTAAAAGAAATGTCGATAACACAACTAAAAAGGTGCAAAACTAATGAGGCCATAACTAAACTAGAATCAGAATTAAAAATACTCATAACTAATGCAGCCATAGCTAGACTAGAATCGTAACCTGTCGCCTATTTAGCACGACAGACGAAACGACAGTGAACGCTTGTGTCGCCGGCCCCCTTATATACTCACCAGCTGACCCCTACCTACTGCTGCTTGCNATTTGATGATAAAATTAGAAATTTATTGTATATGTGTAACATCGGAGACACTGGATTCTTGAGAAGTGTTGTCTTTAACGAGTAATTTTTAAACGCTTATTATTTCCTGTACTGAGCAGCCGAATTTCTTCGTGAATGAACTTGCTCTCCAGCGCTGCATGGCCAAAGGCGGAGTCTGTAAGCACAGCACGCACTGTCTGCAGAGTTTGAGGGACACTCAGCTGTGTGGGTCTTCAGATGACATAGTCTGCTGCGTAAAGCGTACGTTTAGTTGTAATTGATCTTAATTTAATTTTAATGGATGTATTTTCAAGAGAAACAAATGTATTCTCACACAAGGGAAACAAATGCATGCGTTAAAATATTGCAGAAATAAAGGTTTGCATATACTGCATTAAGACTTGAACTGCATCTTTCTTAAGACGTTACACGTTCTCCGAATATCGAAACGTTCTCAATGCCCTCATGTGCGTGCGCGCAACCGTTGGAGGGGTTTTTCCTTCAGTTATGGAGTATCCACCGTATTATTATGAATGAATGAATGAACTAAACATTAACCAATTTCTAGTGCCGGGATTAGGTCGATGCGGATATAAATATTTTATACCTGCATTGAGACTTGAACTAAACATGAACCAATTTTCAGTACCGGGATTGTGTTGACGCAGATATAAATATTTTATACTGCATTAAGACCAACTAAACATGAACCAATTTCCAGTGCCCGGGTTTGTGTCGATGAGGATATAAATATTTTATACTGCATTAAAACGAACTAAACATGAACCAATTTTCAGTACCGGGATTGTGTCGACGCAGATATAAATATTTGCATTAGGCTTTTTGCATAAATAAATATTTTATAACCACATTTAGACTTGAACTAAACATGAACCGATGTACAGTGTCGGAATTGTTTCGATGCAGATAAGAAAATTTTATAAGTGCATTTTTAGCTGAACTAAACATAAAACAATTTTCAGTACCCGGGTTTGTCTCGACGCAGATATAAATATTTTATAATTACATTAAGACTTGAACTAAACATTAACCAATTTCCAGTGCCGGGATTGTGTCGCGCCCAAGGAGGAGAATGTCTGCCCAGGGGCGAGTGTGGCGGAGGACGCCATGCGCCGGTCTTCCTGGACGCGGAGTGTGAGAAGCCAGAACTCGGTTGCTGCGTCCGCACACCGTAGAGGTGCTTCTATAAGGGAAAGAAATTGGAAGATAATGGTAACGGCAAACATTTTACACTCTGAATATCGGGCTAAAAATGTGAATAGAAATTAACAATGTCATTTTTAATTGGGAATTTTAACAAAATTATCATTAAATATGGCTGCTGCGTCCGCACACCGTGAAAGTGCTTCTACAAGAGAAAAGTATTGGAAGATAATGGTAACGGCAAACATTTTACACTTTGAATATCGGGCTAAAAATGTGAATAGAAATTATCAGTGTCATTTTTAATTGTAAATTTTATCGGAAGTGTCATTAAGCATGGCTAAAAATTAACCCGATATTCGATGTACTATATACTTGCTGCTAATACCATCGGGTAATATACTTTCCTCGCGTATCAGTCTTTGAAGCGTCACAGTTTCGTCAGGTCAAAGTTGCTCGAACAAATTGAAAAGGCGTTGGCATATCTTCAAAGTCCGAAATTACGTCAAAAATTTTCGACATATTAAACAAATGTTTCTTTGGTTAGATTTTTTTTAATAGCGAGTAAAGAACAGCCTAAATGTTATTATCAATGTTTTTAAGGCTTGATTTTTGTTATAAACATTAGAAAAACATTAATTTTCCTAACATGTTTCTCTGACAATGAAGTCTTAATTTTGGGAACTCATATTACTTATTTCAAATATTGTACTAATTTAAGAGAAAAATTTATACAATATGAAAAATCTTCCAAATGAAAAGGCGTTTAGGTGTTCAAATTCACAGTCAACGGTATTATTTCTAGAGTGTTGAAATAAAAATTTTACTCCTTACATTATATTGAACACCTTTTTTATTGCTCGTTTGTTTGTTCATGCTCACATCTTCAGCGTGACAAAAATAAATGATTTTTTAAAAAAAAGATCTGGAAACTAATTTATTTGAATATTCCACTACGGTCATGAAATAGCTAAAGGCTTCAGAACATCTCAGTTGCGCAATTTAATTGTATAAGTAACGGTGAGCTGAATAATCTAAAGTATAAACAGAATAAAGAGGAAAATATTTAAGTGGCCTATAAAGATAGTTGACTGCTCGAGTGAAGAGGCGTCTAACATTTGAAAATGTAGGCACCCTTAAAGCAAATGACTTCTGCCAGAGAAAAATAAGTTAATGTTCATTGGTAAACCATTACAGTAAATTAAACCGGAGACAATAAATTTCCATAAAACAGAGAATTAGTTCGTAAATCGGACGCAATAAATTTCCGTAAGCTGGAAAATTATTTCGTTAATCGGACACAATAAATTTCGATCGGAAATCGAAAATTGGATTGATGTTGATTTAACGTGGTTTCCACGAAATAAACTAGTAATAACCGTGGTTTACGTCATGCAGGGGAACACTTTTCCCTGGAACTTTTCTATTACACTTTTCCCTTACATTTTTCCAATACACTTTTCCCTTAACCTTTTCCCTTACACTTTTCCCTTACATTTTTTCCAATACACTTTTTCCTGACACTTTTCCCTTACACTTTTCCCTTACAATTTTCCCTTACACTTTTCCTTTACACTTTTCCCTTACACTTTTCCCTTACACTTTTCCCTTACACTTTTCCCTTACACTTTTCCCTTATACTTTCCCGTGCATTTTTCCCTTGCACTTTTCCCTTACACTTTTCCCTTAAAATTTCCCGTACATCTTTCCCTTACACTTTTCCCTTACATTTCTCTCGGTTTTTTGTCCCACTTACTCATTCCATTTTTGGTCATTCATCCCTAATATTTTGTCCTGAACACGACCATTATGCCCTTGCAATATATTCTAGCGTGAACATGAACAAAATGTATGAAGCAAAGTAACCAATTCAATGATATTACTGAAATTTTTTTGAAAACCACCATTATATTTCGGTGCTTGCGGACAAAGCATTCCATTGGAAAATATCTCAACTCAGCCTCGAAAACTATATGGAGTTAATGTGTAAATACTAACAGAAATAGTAACACAAATTTGAATCATGTTTACTAATAATAATAATTTTATGTTATAATAACAGGAGTAATACTCTCTAAGCAGGAATAGCACCTCACTCCATATTTTACAACTGAATTTGAGTTAAATTACAGTTAAATTTGAAATTACAGTTGAATTTGAACAATATCTCCATCATTTCACGTTATAATAATACTAGTAATAATCTCTAGACAAGAATAGCACCTCACACCATATGTTACAGTTGAATTTGTTAATGAAGGTTGACTCTAATCGTTGAGTCAACTTTAGGGAGGAGGTTCGTCTCTGGGCGCAGTGGTCGCTCCATGTGATCAGGATTTAGAATCTGCTTAATAACAGTAATAGTAATAATAATAGCGATTCAGCGTTTATTAGGCCGTAGGCCTATCGCCGATTCTTAGCATCGAAGAACGTTCACAGCTTGATGTGGTCTTGAACTCGCAACTCACTGCTACAATTCTGCTGTGCTTAACCGCCCGGCCTCCTCGCCGATTCCGACCAGAAACTGGCGCACAGAGCTGGGATCGAACCCGCGTCTCTCTGCGCCAATCCTGGTACTCTGAACTTTAACCACTGGGCCACCCTGCCACGTTTGTATCGTTAAGCTAACTTGGTATCGTTTGTTTATCGAATCACTCATTTAGCAATCATGAATATTTTATGAACCCTCTCATTAGAACAACCGTTTCTAACTTCAAAAACCTTATGATGTTTGGCAATGCATAAATTCCATTCGATAAATCCATTCGATAAAACATTTTTTCTTAAATATTCGATATGAATTGCGATATCTTCTTTCGATAAAACGCACTTTAGCAAACTTTTGTACGCCACTGTACATTTTTTTGTTTATTTCTATAGTGACCTATTTTCCATATATGCTTTAAATCGATAGAAGCCTAGTATAAGTTGCCTGAATATTTACAAAAATCTTTTCGGTGATAATTGAACGGCTTCCAATACATGACTTTAAGCTTCTTTCATAATCAGGTAGTTCTTAACTGCAGAAGTTTCACTAAAACGTATTTAGAATCTATTTTTGTCAATGTTTCCAATAGAAATGTCATATCCAAATATCATATTTTGGGTAATTGGATATAAGTTTTGTTGGTTATTTTTTATCTTGCAGTAACTCAATATTTTTGTAAAATAATAATATTTTTCGTAGAAATACTTCATTTCAATTTATTTCAATGGCGAAGGGAAATCATTTTGCTTAAATTGAATAGTCCAGTAAATCAATGCAATTTTTATGCATCAAGCTCCACCATAACCCTGTCAGTCCCTCGCTACCATCAAGCTTCATGCTGCTCCATGCTTTAAAAAACGTTAAACAAAAGTTTAGTGACTCATTAGGCAAAAAAGTTCCTACTTTTCAATTCGGCAGAAAATCTTCTGCTGATAATAGAATAATGGCTCGGGTAAGCATCGAAAATGTGAATTCAAGTTTTAAAATGGAATAATTGTTTTGTTTAATATAAGTTAATTTCATAACATTCTATGAATTTTACATCTTGATATTCTAATTTTCTATGTTAATTTCACCTCTGGTACATTTTCAAAATTAAATTCCAATTTATATTACAGTTTGAACCCTTAAATTCTTCAAAAAAAAAATTTAAGACTGACAATTATAAATGCAAAAAAATATACTACGAAATATATGTATCGAAATTTATATATTTCGATTGAATAATATCATTCAATCGAAATAATCAATGGTCACAAATTTGATGCCAGAGGGCCTGCTAAATGAATATTTATGTTTCTAATATAATAGAATAATACATGATAAAATACAAAATTGCATATATGGAGCATAGTTTTATTGTGAATCAAACATATAAAAAAATACAAATCACATCAGTTCCGCGAGTGATTGGTTGCACTAAGATTCTAATAGTATAGTATCTTCGGCATTGAAGAATAGGCCTGGACAGGCCTGTCGCCGATTCTTGTACTTTTCTTGACTAGACTGGCCTTTTGATAAAATCTTTTCAACGGACGGTAGATTTACAATCGCTTCTAGATTTCAGTCATGACGCCAATAATGTCATGGATAATAATAATAATGTCATGGACTTCCATCACAGTTCATTATGGCATCACAACGCCTGAGATCTTCCCATCTTTCGGGTATCCGAAGTAGGGAAGTTTTCCACTGACACGCGATGATGCCTTCATCCCCACAAGTCCCCTGATCCCCCACCAAATCCCCCTCGGGACAATCCTGTTTCCGTACGCACAATCCCCTGACCTCAACACACGAGTCCCCCCTCGGCTGCCTTTTTGGCAACTCCCAGCGCCCCGATGCCCTAACTTCCTTACTTTCTTCTACAACATTCGGCTTTTCTGATGAACTCAAATCATGACTCAATGTGTTGGCGTCAGAAGATCTTTTTAAAATGAATTCTGCTCTATTAACAATTTTCTGATGATAAACTGGAGATTTACATTTCGACATTAATCCTTGTAACCCGTCAACGACTAGTTGCTTACCAGCAGTGGAGTCATGCTTGTCAAAATAGGCGTCTATCTTGCCAAGCACGTTTTCTTTCCGGCGAAAGTTGTACCCTTCTTCGCCAAAATTTATCTTGTTTTCAAAATTAGTCACGTGTGCTGAACTTCACGGATCTTTTCTTTTTCTTCGCCAGTCCCTTGCAACAACTGACTACCCACCTGAATAACAATATCCTCGATCGACTGAGTTGGTTTACAGCAAACGTTATCATGAGCACCCACCTGAATAACAGTGTCCTCGATCGACCGAGTTGGTTTACAGCAAACGTTGTCATAGGCACCCACCTGAAAAACAATATCCTTGATCTACTGAGTTGGTTTACAGCAGTCGTTATCATGAGCACCCACTTGAATAACAATATCCTCGATCGACTGAGTTGGTTTACAGCAAACGTTATCATAGGCACCCACCTGAATAACAGTGTCCTCGATCCGCCGAGATGGTTTGCAGCAAACGTTGTCATAGGCACCCACCTGAATAACAATGTCCTTGATCGACCGAGTTGGTTTACAGCAGTCGTTGTCATGAGCACCCACCTGAACAACAATATCATTGATCGACCGAGTTGGTTTACAGCAAACGTTGTCATAGGCACCCACCTGAATAACAGTGTCCTCGATCGACCGAGTTGGTTTACAGCAGTCGTTGTCATGAGCACCCACCTGAATAACAGTGTCCTCGAGCGGCCTGGTTGGTTTGCAACACACGGTGGACATCTGGTCGCCGCAGAGGGGCTCGAGGGCCTTGAGGTAGTGGTCGGTGGGGCAGTTGGAGGAAGAGGTGCATACGCCCCCCTTTTCCAGACATGCCAGTTGCTGAACCGGGAATGGGTTCTGCGCCGGCAATGGATAAAGAAGATAAATACAAAATCCAAAGATATGGTTTCAGTTTAAATGCACAGGATAAAGACAGACATTAGTAGCTCCATCCATCAATTTATATGGAACATCATTTATGCAATGTTGCGATGTAACTGATTTTCTTTCGTTGGAGAATATAAAAATGTGATTTTAAAATATTCAAGAAATCGCAGAAGAGAGGTGATTTCACTTAAAATTTCGCATTAGTATTCTTTTAACTCATTCCCTATTAGGATTGAGGTAGCTCGTATCATCGCTTCTGATTTTTATGATATAATTTTCTGGAAGTAATGCTAACAATTTCTGATATTAGCCGTCAAAACATCGCTTATTTTCTATCCTAAAGCGATTTTCAAAATCACTGCTCACATGGTAACCGGAACCGCTGTCGCTGATGGTGTCGCGGGAGTAAAAATCATTTTCATTGTTGAACAGATCGAGATCATTTAGATCGTTGAATTTGTCAGGGGAAGTGCCGGGAGATCTGTCAAGGTGCAGGGCCGTAACGTCTGCTCAAAGAAAATTATTTTAATGTTTGCAAAAATGACATGAGGTTAACTATGTTTAGAATTTGTTATTAGAACACGACTGGAATTTATTTCAGCTAAAATCATGTATGGAGATATTATAATCAAGTACAGCATAAGGCTTGGATCGTATTTTGATTTGATGAAGAATTTAGATTCATTTTTTGAAAAAATTGTTTACCGGAAAAGAAAAGAAACGTTATTTGATTGAATGTGTAATTGACTGTTTGCGAAGTCGATAAAATAGTGATCATAAGTGAATGCTGAATGCTAAAACAAAATTTAAAATACTTATGGAATCAACATTAAATTTTATGGCAATTAGACGTATTGGCAAACAAAACTAATTGTTGTAATAATTGTACAGTAACTGACGTCGCACGCCTACTGAATAACCGTGCAAACCCAACTAATAATGGTGAAGATTGGTGCTGAAATTTAGTATTATATTATTCATAGTTCCTTTTGAGCAGAAGTTATTAACAATGAACAATGAAAAGTGGGTTACATTTTGCTCCTAAGTATTCAGATATATTTTGAAATGAAACATGAAACATATTTATGAAAATTTAAAGTAATCATTGCAAGTACATGTATTTTCTAAATATGTTTGAACAATTTTTTTAATAGTGACTCACACTTAGCGAGGCTGAGGCTGCAAACGAGGGCCACAAGGGCAATATTGTTTCCGGCCATCGTATGGTAGTTGAATGCTGTTAAAAAATTCAATTGAAATCGGTTTATTCAACGATTTGAATCAATTCGATTTAATCAAATTTATATAAGTGCCTTGAGTAAAGGAAGAAAATATCAGTTTTGATTGTTATTAAGATTTTTTCAATCTTCCTTTGTCTTGGGCGCATTGTTTCTCGCTCTGTGATGCTTTTGTGTTGCGTTCTTAATAATATTTTATTAAAATCAGATTGCATTTTTCGCCATATAACTCAGATAGATTATGAATTTCCAAACGCATGGATATGAAGTACGTGATTTAAATGACATAAACAACCTACAACAGGTAGGTTGTTGCAACTGATGGTAGTACGGCTACAGTGCACCTGAACCAAAAGATGGTACTGCACCTAAACCAAAATATGACAATGCACCTGAACCAAAAGATGACAATGCACCTGAACCTCTAAAAGAAACTTATATCGATAATGATGAAATCAAAAACTGAAGTAAAACATAAGTTTCATGGACACCAGTGAATAGATTCCATCGATGCGCAACAATGCTCACTGTGCTGAAAAGAGCACGAGTGATATTAGGTGACAAAAAGCGTAAGCAGGTTAAAGAAAATTAATGATAATCGGCAATAGAAGAGTAAATAAATGTCGATAACACAACTAAAAAAACAAAACTAATGCAGCCCTAACTAGACTAGAATCTTAACCAGACGCCTATTTAGCACGACAGACGAAACGACAGTGAACGCTTGTGTCGCCGGCCCCCTTATATACTCACCAGCTGACCCCTACCTACTGCTGCTTGCATTCGCAGGAAATAAAAAAGATTTCCCCACAATTCTCGTACGCCGGAAAGCAAAGGGATTTACCCAGGTCAATGGACAAATCTTTCCGTAAGAGATAAACTCTCGTTACTGAGCGAAAGTTATTTATAAATGCCTAGCAATTGGTAGTTTACAAATTTAAAAGTTATTCGGTTAGTTATTTGGAGATCATGACCGGGGGCTACTGCTCATTGCAGGGACAAACCCATATCTCATATCGTGATTTTATTGTAGAAAATCTTCAGTACCTGAGCTCCTTCCTAAATGCTCTGAAAGCTCGGCAGACTGAGAGAAGTTTTTGAAATTTTTTATCTCCACAGGGTGAAATTCATCTTTGAAATTTTAAGAAGAAATTGGGAATGATTTTTAAATATATTTCGCTAATAATAACGGCTCATGCACCCGTCAGCCGCATCACCAATGCGATTCCTGCTACACGTGTTGTGCTTCTAATAGTGAATAATTATTTAGGGATATTTTACTTGAGAAAATAGTACATTGGCGTACTTCCCGAAAAAGCTTGATCGTATTACATTCTTTTCGTTATACCTATTTCTAAACCCCACTGGTATCGGTTACCGGCCACACCGAGCTACCTGTCCAGTCCTTCAAAGCTGGTTGTCAAGCTGACAATCAGCCACGCATTTGAAGAAAAGCAATCACTTATTTCCTTAATGTCCAACTGATCAAGATTGGTCTGACAAGATATCGTCTGCGGTTATATAATTGTGCGCGGTGCGCATCAGCGTACGTTGAAATGACGTCAAGTATAGGTTCAACGTCTGAGTTGCCGAATACGGCGGCAAGGAGTTATCGTTCTAGTCTGCCGCTTGCCAACCCGTTTCACTCCGCCTTTAAGCTGAACAGTGTGATGTTACCTTGTCAAAGAGCGATTTTAAAATTGAAATCTCGCTTTTTAGCCTGGAACTATGCCTTAACTTCGCTTACAGTTCCTACGCACTTGAAATTTGCAATCGCTTAGACGTGTTCATGTTCCGTTGTCGGTTTTTTGCTACTGAATTTTTTTCCTCATTTATGTTAATTTGGTTTTTCCCTGGTGATTGCACTTATTTTCTTAATTTTTGAACTGATAATGGAGCTGGTCTCCGAAACGTTTCCATTAAGATAAGGTTAATTTACTTTAAATTGTCTTGCTTATGAGTCTTGGTGAAGAACTGGAATCGTTGTACAATGCATAATGCGCGTTACAGCGACATAAGGCCCTCGGCATTTATTAAGTATTGGGCGGTAATTAATACTGAAAGAGGGAATACGATTTTTCCTACTCTTTGTATG
Organism: Hyalella azteca; assembly: GCF_000764305.2. NCBI lineage: Eukaryota > Metazoa > Arthropoda > Malacostraca > Amphipoda > Hyalellidae > Hyalella > Hyalella azteca. The sequence continues at coordinate 34,399 of NW_025946938.1, read as the reverse complement.
TTACATTTGTTACCGGCTCAATCACTGATATTGTTTAATTTCAGTCTAAAATACTAAAGCAAAAATATAAAATACTTGACATTTTCCTACTTGTAGATCTCAATAGAACTCTTCTTTAAAATAATCTGTGTCGTTTTCCCGAAAATGTATAGTGACGCTTGAGTTCGATCCCCAAAGCTCGATGCAAATAAAGATATTATGTAATGCACGCTCTCTCGCAACTAAGCTGGCTTACAATTCGTATGGATGTTTCGATGTATAAATTCGAAATACGGGGAACAACATTTAGGTCTAAGTATTATTTAGGAGACAAGCTCCATCATCACGCAAATTCGATGAGTAAGTAGAATAAAATGAGCCCTAAGTTAACGAGAGGTTCAACGGATAAGTTCATTGCCTCGCCTTCTCGGCCTTACCGTAAAGATGTTCTCAGGAAATACTGCTTGCAACAAGGCTATTCCATTTATGTAAGTAAGAATATAGTATTAATAAAGAGTGGGGCTTAATTAAAAACTGAGGCTATAAGAGGCGTTAGAAGAAAAAGTCATGAAGGCTTGTTAAAACGGGCCTAAATGGAGGTTTTAAAATGAATTGGGTTTGATTTGGGTAGAGATGCGAAACGGAAGGGTGTGAGGCAGGGTGGAAGGGTGGAGAATTAAGTTATCAGGGTGAAATGTAGTGATACGAAATGAAGATTTGCGGTGAACTTTACGCTATTCAAAATATAAAATGATTGCTTTTCTAAAAAAGAGATTCGTTAGTTTCATCAGAAAATCGTCGAGATTCTATGTTAAGGAAGAGCGCTTTATGTTACAGAGCCTGAGTTTTATATTATAGAGTATATTATTGAGGATTTTAAGTGAAATGTACAAAAAAATTGTAAGGTGTTCAGAAATTATATACAACCATAGTAGCTTAACATGAGTAAGTAGAATAAAATTAAGCGAATAGAAAAAAAAAATAAATCAGTACTCACTGCAGTGAGTGACAGAGAACGCATTTTCTCACGTCCGTCCGTTCGTCACGGACGGACATGACGAGCACAACGTCACGGACGGACGGACATGACGAGCACTATAGCGTCTTTTTTCCATAAATGAGAAAATGCGCTAAAAATGGTGTCGTCAATCGATTGCATGTCTTTGAGTAAGAAACCTGAACGTTGCACTTTAGCGCGGCTACAGCAATATGCAACAACAAGTCTCATGCATAATAACCTGCATGAAAGTACTCCTCGCAAGTCTTCATACAAATGTTCAGCGTGTAAGAAGATAGCTTTTTCATGCATACATAAGATTCAGGGGGCACTGCACCTTCTGAGCCCGCATAACTTTTGTTTTCCTCGCTATTTATGAACTCCCTGTCATAGATGAGCTTATCAACCACATCATAAAAATAACAATATGTCAGGAAAGAAATATTTAATCTTGTGAGAAGCACCTGTTGTTACAGGTCGTATGGTTAACGTATAAATACGGAGTCTATCATCACGCTAGCTCTGTTTCTCGACCAGCGTCTTCAAGGTAAGTTGGGTTGTGATAGTCCAGTACTTCTATTTGCATTAAATTAAGTATTNATGGCATCACAACGCCTGAGATCTTCCCATCTTTCGGGTATCCGAAGTAGGGGAAGTTTTCCACTGAAATTGTGTGTGCCGAGAGTCTGCAGCACGCGATGATGCCTTCATCCTCACAAGTCCCCTGATCCCCCACCAAATCCCCCTCGGGACAATCCTGTTTCCGTACGCACAATCCCCTGACCTCGACACACGAGTTCCCCCTCGGCTGCCTTTTGGCCACTCCCAGCGCCCCCGATGTCCTAACTTCCTTGCTTTCTTCTACAACATTCGGCTTTTCTGATGAACTGAGATCATGACTCAATATGTTGGCGTCAGAAGATCTTTTTAGAATGAATTCTGATTTATTAATTCTTTTCTGATGATAAACTGGAGATTTCCTTTTCGACATTAATCATTGTAACCCGTCAACGACTAGTTTCTTGCCAGCAGTGGAATCATGCTTGTCAAAATAAGTGTCTATCTTGCCAAGCATGCTCTTTTTTCGGCGAAAGTTTGACCCATGGTTGAACTAGAATAAGGTTGACCCATCAGAAGCCCATTTTTGCGGAAGTAGTTCGTTGTTCGCCTGTGACGTCGCTGATCTCAGTGACGTCACGGGCATTAACCATCCACCGAAATGCGATCAAACCAGTCAACCAATCCGTCATGGGAATGACGGGATTGTTCACGTTTCTCGATCTCAGTGATGTAACAAGAAAGCTGGACTGAAAGGCGGAATTTCTCGTGGGTCAACGTTATAGGCTATAGTTCAACCATGGTTCGACCCTTCTTGGCCAAAATTTATCTTGTTTTCAAAATTAATCACGTGTGCTGAACTTCACGGATCTTTTCTTTTTCTTCGCCAGTCCCTTGCAACAACTGACACCATGCCTACGTATATTGCAGGACGATAACAGACCTACAGATTTTCGCCTACGTATATTGCAGGACGATAACAGACCTGCAGATTTTTGCCTACGTATATTGCAGGACGATAACAGACCTGCAGATTTTTGCCTACGTATTTTGCAGGACGATAACAGACCTACAGATTTTTGCCTACGTATATTACAGGACGATAACAGACATGCAGAGCAAACTGGCAGACCAGCAGCGTAGCATCGAGGAGCGAGAAGCGGCGCTAGCAGCACGAGAAGAACAAAGACGAGTAGAAGAGGAGAACAGACAACAGGAGGCTAACAACAGGAACCTTGCTCTGTTATCCTTTGTTCGGTCACATGTGGGAAGTACGACGTAACAGACAACAGGAACCTTGCTCTGTTATCCTTTGTTCCTACTCACTTAAGAAGCATCACGTAACTTTGTGAATTTCTTCCTACCGGGACGAATTTCTTCCTATACGGAGAAGAACTTCTTTCAAGTAATAAATCTGTAATGGCACATTCAGAGAAACGAGTGGATCATATTGCCCAAATAGTGACAGTCTCTATTTGACTCACACTCTCTTTTCCACCGCACTAGCAGAGAGCGGACGTATGTATGTAGCACTGATACGCCCTTCTGATGGGCCAAACTGTGTCAGGATGACCCACATAAGAGTAAAAAGTGCATCGATATTTGGACAAAGTCTCACTTATTTCTTTGTGTGTGTTAACTTTGAGTACAAATTTTTTATTCGATTTTTCAGATCCTTGGAGTATTTTACGCAGTTCCAATATTCAATTCCCATCAAGGGTGCAGTGTAATTACATTATTCGAACAACTTATGATTTTAGAATTCTCTTCATTTCTAGAGTCATCATTATTTGTATTATTGTTTTGTATCACTGGTTCATCGTAGCTTAAATTTTATTTATTAATTATTTTGAAGAACAATGGCCAGCGGTGATGGACCAAAAGGCTAAACTCTTCAATCGAATCAAAAACGGATCGATAAAAAATTATATTCCAGGCGAGAATAATAAAAAAGTAAATTATACGAGTTTTTTTAAGTAGTGTGAATAAAAAAAATCTAGATCTACTGTTAATCTTGAGTGATATGAGAGCATGCAATGTGTTTGTAATCGTTTATTAGCGTGGTAATGTGCACTTCAGCTCTGCGGCCAATGTCAATGTGTGGGACCAAACACGTTGTAAATACAACCGTGATGTTTTAAGATAATAACTACTTTAAACTTGTACCAATACCTATGATAAGTTATATCTAATATTTGAAATTGGTCTTCGTCCAAACTAATAATTAACAAATATTACTATTTCTAGTCGTCATTAGCATTCGTCCTACCCAAAAAAAATTTAGAGCCGAGGGCGGCTCTGGATTAAGGAACGCCTAGGACTTGGGGAGCATAGTCCACCAGCTTCCATATGTCCGCTTTTTGGTCTACATTCCGGTCCCCGAATCAGGCAGCTACAAGCGCCTGGTACTTATTCTGCCAACTCTTGCCCTACTCTCAGGAGACTATAAAGTCGGCAATGAGGTTCTGACTAGTCGCTGATTGCGATCAGTTGGCCAACTGACCCAGAATAACTCTAACGCGAACATAGCAACTCTGGGGCGTAGGCTGAAAGCATACCCCGAATTGTGTTAGGGTACTTACATCTAAAACCTACATAGTCATACGACGTTGCCAAGTCCACCCCTATGGTGTTTCTCTATTCTGTACCTCAACTCGGGAACGGTCTATCACATGTATCTATTGGCCATTTCTTAGCACTCAGATAGTCCAAAAAATTTTAAAAATCATCAAGAAAGTAAAAGATATTTTGCTCAAAATATTCATCTAGTCACTGCCATGTTGGCTTTAAGTTTGTTTTGGGGCCCCGCACCGCTCAAAACAAGCCTGTATGTATGATACGACTGATAACGATGTGCCTTAATTAAATAAACTGTATAAGTTCATTACTTAGTCTTCTCGTTCCTAACGTGTAGCAGATCTAATACTTTTGCAAGAAGGCTGGACACAATCATTTATTTTAGCGCATTTTCTCATTTATGGAGAAAATGCCCTATTGTGCTCACCATGTTCGTCCGTCCGTCCATCTGTCTGTCCGTCTGTCCGTGACTTCACGTTTTCGTCGACGAGAAAATGCGCTCTCTGTCACTCACTGCAGTAAGTACTGAGTTATATTATTTATGTTTTTTACACAAGTCTGTGTATCAGTACACGATTTATGAAGGCTAGTGCTTGAAAACTAAAGCTTATACTAAGCCTTCGAAATGATGGGTTTTGTTATGAAGGGCAATGGGTTAAAATCATAAGTTTATGACGTATGAACCAAGATACCAAGTTGCAATAAAGTGTTGACATGTTACTGGTAAAATGAAGAGCTTTATACGAATGAAATGTCCGAGATGCTAAGTTTTGACAACGCTTTGAGATTTTGGATACGAAGTGAATGGTTAGTGGCAAAGTGTTTAAAATGAGGCTTTTGTAGTAAATTGTCAGTAATACAGGAATCCAGCACACCTCTCTACTTTTTGCAGAAAACAGAAACATACAAAAATAATTTCGTCCACAATCGATGTTGCGTGCATCGGTGGAATTGCATTTACGACAATAAAACAACAAGTTTCATGCATAGCTAATTACCTGCATGTAAATGTTTTCCATGGTCTTCATGCAAACGTTCTGCATGAACAAAGACAGAGCGTTTTCCAACAATTCTTAAATAATTTCTATATGAATATCAAAGGATAAGTCAAATAAATTCGGCATGCGACAAGCAAGTCACTGCTTCCAGAGCCCGCATAACAATTGTTGCTCTCACCATCTTCTAGCAATAAATATAGGGTTATTGATGATGCAGCATATTATCCCTGACACCATATAAATCACCGTGTACAAAGATATAAACTTGTGTCTTGTAAGAAACACCTGTATGCAGGTCCTTACAACTATCATATATATTGTTGAATATATAAGTACAGAGGTCATCAGCACTCATGCTTAGTGTCTCGACTAGCGCGTTCAAGGTAAGTTGTGTTTCTATATTGCACTACATTTCTTAGCTTCAAATAATGTTTCAACATATTGATCATCATTATTCCATCATATATTAATTTTACAAACGTCTAATTCCAAACAACATCTGTACCTGCAGCACCTCGATTTGATTTTCATCACTTACATCCAAGTGAATGTTTAATAAAAATAGTATAGTATAGCAGTGTCAGCGTTAATAAGGATTTAGGCCTGTCGCCGATTGTTAACATCGCAAAACATTCAAAGCTTGTTACGGGTCTCGAACACGCAACTCACTGCTCCAATTTTCCTGGGCTTAACGGCACGGCCTCCTTGCAGATTCTGACCAGAAATTGGCACCTAGAGCTGGACTGAACCCGCACCTCTCTGCTCCAATCCTAATACTCTTAACTTTAACCACTGGGCAACCCTGCCTTTGTCATTCGTAAATGAAGTTATTAAGTTGTTATTATTATTATTCATTAAGTTATTCATTTCAGTTCACCAAGCCTTGTGATCTGCTCCTACTACTCCGCCGACAGAATGGCTTACTCGGTCCGTACGCTGCTGTTGCTGTCGCTCCTCGCAACAGGTGGCTATTGCTATTTTCCTCTAATATAAATTCTTATTCTAATACACAGATGTTGTTGACGAAATAAAACACTTGGTAGGTTTCAACTGAGCAATCTTATGCAGTTTCAATTTGATTTTGGAAGATAATAGTGATATTTTAAATGGAGTTCTAACAATATTCGTTAATTAATATTTGTATTCAATTTTCGAAACCATAGCTTTCCGGAGGACTTACAACTGACACTCGTCGTCTTTGTGCAAATCGGTTACTGTTGAAATAAATCTCAGTAAAATTTAAAAGTTGAAATGGAAAATAAATAAATAAAAATTTAAACAAAATATTATTATCTAATAGAATATTGACACTGAATGTACCAAATTATCGAAAGAGGTCGTTAAGTCGTGACCAGTCCATGACTTAATTAGGAACCATGCTAATAAACTCAAACCAAGAAATGCTTCTAATAATTCCGGTTGTGAGCACTAGAGAAGCAATACTTATTGTTTTAAATTCAATGGCATAAACATTTTTATGAAGCGTTAAATGTTAATTGAAGCAAATGGACATCAAAAACACTCACATGCTATTCGACTTTTAATTTACTTATGCACGGTACATAAATTCCAGGGATTTTCGGTGATCATTTGAAGACTGACAACGAGCTGGACAGCGAATTGGACAACGATTTGGACAACGAGTCGGACAACGAATTGGAAAACGACCCGGAGTTTCTTCAAAGAGTCTGTTTAAATTAGCTTAATTTGATTTTTAATGTGCAAACTGCTTCTCCTGCACCTTCCTAATCTTCCTTTTTATTCTTAAATAACAGATTTTTTTCTTATGAAGCATTTCATGATCTATTGGCTAGATTCTTGCTGATAATATCAGTGAATTAAATTTTGACCAGAAATTCGTATTTCTTCAAATTTTTATGGTGAGTTTTCATATACTGGAAAATTTACTAGAGGATTTACAAAGTTGGGACTGATCCAATTTTGTCCTGTTCAATATTTTTTCAATTTAAGGAAATTAATCTACTTAATCACCTCAATTTTGATATAAATAAAAGGAAATTTTTTTCACGTGCATTCATATTGGCAGGTTTTGAAAACGTGACGCAAGTGCAAAACTTCACTGTACACTCGTCCATCAATTACGTAATCTTAAAAATTAAAACCTGTAAATTTCTCATCAGCTGAATTCAAACATTCAAACTTTAGGTTAATTCTGCTTTTAGTATTATAAAAAAACTAAGCTAGACTGAGATTTGTGCAAGGTTAATGCTAAAATTATTTTCTAATAAGGGTGAGAACACTAACAACCTTGTTTTTACAACACTTCTCTTTAACTTCACTACTTGTTGTTGGTTTGTCTGCTACAAATCTTATAATCGATTTTTCAATACACTTCTACCAGTCCAATTGATCTGAAATTTTGCACACTACGTAAAGTTGAGACAATGCATGAATCAATTGACAAGAAAAATTGTGAAAATTAAACAAAAAATTTAAATATTAAAAAAATTTAGAAACTATTTTTTTTAATATTTGATGATAAAATTAGAAATTTATTGTATATGTGTAACATCGGAGACACTGGATTCTTGAGAAGTGTTGTCTTTAACGAGTAATTTTTAAACGCTTATTATTTCCTGTACTGAGCAGCCGAATTTCTTCGTGAATGAACTTGCTCTCCAGCGCTGCATGGCCAAAGGCGGAGTCTGTAAGCACAGCACGCACTGTCTGCAGAGTTTGAGGGACACTCAGCTGTGTGGGTCTTCAGATGACATTGTCTGCTGCGTAAAGCGTACGTTTAGTTGTAATTGATCTTAATTTAATGTTCATGGATGTGTTTTGAGGGAAACAAATGTATTCTCACACATGGGAAAAAAATGCATGCGTTAAAATTTTGCAGAAATAAAGGGGTGCTTATAGTGCATTAAGACTTGAACGGCATCTTTCTTCAGACGTTACACCTTCTCCGAATATCGAAACGTTTCCATGCCCTCATGTGCGTGCGCGAAACCGTTGGTGGGGTTTTTCTTCAATAATGGAGTATCCACCGTTTTATTATGAATGAATGAATGAACTAAACATGAACCAACTTCCAGTGCCGGGATTATATCGATGTGGATATAAATATTTTATTATTGCATTTTGACTTGAACGTAAAACATCAACCAATTTCCAGTCCCGGGATTGTGTCGACGCAGATATAAATATTTTTTAACTACAGTAAGACTTGAACGAAACATGAACCAATTTCCAGTACCGGGATTGTGTCGATATTAAATATGGCTACTGCGTCCGCACACCGTAAAAGTGCTTATACAAGAGAAAAGTATTGGAAGATAATGGTAACGGCAAACATTTTACACTTTGAATATCGGGTTAAAAATGTGAATAGAAATTATCAGTGTCATTTTTAATTGTAAATTTATCAAAAGTTTCATTAAATGTGATTAAAATGTAACCCGATATTCAAAGTAATAAGTACTTGCCGCTAATACTATAGGCGAATGCTTTCCTCGCGAAAAAGCCTTTAAAGCGTCACAGTCATGTCAGGCCAAAGCTGCTCGATATAATTGGAACAGCGTTTGCATTTCTTCAAAGTCCGAAATTACGGCAAAAAATCGATCTTTTATATAAATGATTCTTTGGTTAGAATTTTTAATAGCGAGTAAAGACCAGCATAAATGTTATTATCAATGTTTTTATGGCTTGACTTTTGTTATAAACAATAGAAAACATTAATTTTCCTAACATGTTTCTCTGATCGTATATTCTAAACGTGTAATTTTTAATGTAAACAAGTGTAGCAAACAAGTGTAGTGTAAACAGGTCCTTAATTTTAAGGACCTGTTTTGCTTATTTCGAATTTTGTACTAATTTAAGAGAAAAAATGTATACAACATGAAAAATCCTCCAAATTAAAAAGCGTTTTTCTATTTAGGTGTTCAAATTCACTATAAACGGCATTATTTCTAGAGTGTTGAAATAAAAATTTTTATTCCTGACATTATATTGAACACCTTATTTATTGCTCGTTTGTTTGTTCAGGCTCATATCTTCAACGTGACAAAACTATAAACGATTTTTTAAATAAAGATCCAGAAACTAATTTATTTAAATATTCCACGACGGTCACGAAATAACTAATGGCTTCAGAATAGTTCAGTTGCTCAATTTAATAGTATAAGTAACGTTGAACTGAATAATCTCATGGATAAACAGAATAAAGAGGAAAAATAAAGCGGCCTATAAAGATAGTTAAATGCTCGAGAGAAGAGGCGTTTATCATTTGGCACCCTTAAAGCAAATGACGTCTGCCAGAAAAAAAATTAATGTTTATTGGTAAACCATTACAATAAATTGAACAAATTTCCATAAGCCGGAAAATTTTTTCGGGAATGGGACACAATCAATTCCCGTAAAAGGAAAATTAGTTCGTTAATTGGACCTAAGAAATTTCCGTAAGCCGTAAAATTATTTCGTTAATTGGACAAAATAGATTTCGATTAGGAATCATATATCGGATTAATGTTGAAAAAACGTGGTTTCTACGAAATAGACTAGTGATGACCGTCGTTTGAACGTCATACAGCATAGAAGGATCATTTTTCCCTTACACTTTATCCCTAAATTTTTCCCTTACACTTTTGCCTTACATTTTCCCTCACGTTTTTCCCTTAAATTTTCCCTTATACTTTTCCCTTACATTTTCCCATATACTTTCCCTTATACTTTTCCCTTACACTTTTCTCTTACACTTTTTTTACTTTTTTCCCTTACACTTTTCCCTTACACTTTTCCCTTATACTTTTCCCTTACACTTTCCCTTACACTTTCCCTTACACTTTTCCCTTACACTTTTCCCTTACNAGGTGCGGTATGTGCCCTGAGGCGCGGTATGTGCCCTGAGGTGCGGTATGGGCCCTGGGGTGCGGTATGGGCCCTGGAATGCTATGGGTTATATGGGAGTTTGAACATAAATCTGACTTCATTAAAAATTTAACCGACTGTATTAATGAAAAAACTATTCGAATTCTGACTGATTCTTTTCCCAACAAAATCTTGTTAGTTGACTAGAATTTGCATGATGTTCCAGTAGCTCAATTACCTTCAAGTATTTACTTCGAATTTTCCCATTTGTATTTTACTTCGAATTTTCCCATTTGTATTTTACTTTGAATTTTCCCATTTTGTATCTTACTTTGAATTCTCCCATTTTGTATTTTACTTCGAAATCTCCTATTTTCTATTTTACTTTGAATTCTCTCATTTGTATTTTACCTCGAATTTTCCCATTTTGTATTTTACTTTGAATTCTCCTATTTCGTATTTTACTTTGAAATCTCCTATTTTGTATTTTACTTTGAATTCTCCCATTTTGAATTTTACTTTGAATTCTCCCATTTTGTATTTTACTTTGAATTCTCCCATTTTTTATTTTACTTTGAATTCTCCCACTTTGTGTTTTACTTCGAAATCTCCTATTTTGTATTTTACTTCGAATTCTCCCATTTCGTATTTTACTTTGAAATCTCCCATTTTGAAATTTACTTTAAATCCTCCCATTTTGTATTTTACTTTGAATTATTCTCCCATTTTGTATTTACTTTGTATTCTCCCATTTGGTATATTACTTTGAATTCTCCCATTTTATATTTTACTTTAAATTCTCCATTTTGTATTTTACTTCGAATTCTCGTATTTTTTATTTTATTTTGAATATTCAGGCAGTAGACCGGCTGCGAGCAGTGCTGCAGACTAGAGAAGACCAGGCGCGGGCTCTGGTCAGACCGCTGGAGGAAGACAAAGCAGACCTGCAGAGGGAGGTGCAGCAGCTGCAGACTCAGCTGCAACGCAGAGACAGGTGACCACAATTTTAACAGACACTTTTGAAACTAAAATAATGTGAATAATTTAACATTGCTTTCGTTTAGAAGACATCCTGCTCCACTTCTATAATACGGCGCTAGCATCAAAATGTTGGCAACACGTTTAGCTCCCCTTTCAATAGCATCAGCATGTTGGCAACATGTTTAGCTCCACCTTCATTAGCATCAACATGTCGGCGACACGTTTAGCTCCACCCTCAATAACATAAACATGTTGGCAACACGTTTAGCTCCACTTCTCAAACACGGCGCTAGCATCAACATGTTGGCAACACGTTTAGCTCCACCCTCGATTCTCGTCTCTCAGATCAACACGATAATCGGATAAATCAGATTTTTATACTTTAATTTACGCTAACTAGACGAATTACAAATGTATGACTTAAGACGAAATTATAATCCATTATTGATTATCAGTGAGCAGCTTTCAAAATAGACGTGAATATACAATATATTTTTGACAGTCTCTAGAATTCAATGGAATAAATTAGACAATTTGAATTTAATTTCAAAAAAGATACCAAGTGATGTTAGATGAAATTATTATTCATGCCTATTTCAAAATAATTAATACTACAAAATCTAAATAATCATTTTCTGTAATTCAAAAGAATAAACTAGAAAATTTGAAATTTATTTCAAAAAAGATCGCAGGTGATACTAAATGAAATTATTCATTAATCCTATTTTAAAATAATTATTAATACAAAATTTAAAGAATCATTCTCTACAAGTCAACAAAATAAATTAAACATGTGAAATTTATTTCAAAAAGATCACGTGTGATACAAATTGAAATTATTTATTACTCATGTTTTATATATGTCTTGCCGAAATAACGGAATTGCCGATTCCATGGAATCGGCAGCCAGTTTGCTGAATCTGTGGAATCATCATTTCTATACTTTAGGAATCTGGGGTTATTTCAGTCAGACAACTTCTTTTTTCTTTATATATTTAAATATAGAGCAACTTGACCGAACTTGACCTAATATTTTCTAACTCTAACTGCCGATCTATTTAACTCTAATTTATAAATGCTCTAAAAAAACTTTAAACTAATAAATAAAATAAAAACTCTAATTACTCTAATAATTTTTAACTGATTTAACTCTAACGTCCGATTTTCTGATTCAGCAACAAAATGCTGATTCTACATATTAGGCAAACTGGCTGCCGATTCCATAGAATCAGCGATTCCGCGATTTTAGCACCACATATACATTTTTTGCCTACGTTTAGCTATATTGCAGGACGATAACAGACCTACAGATTTTTGCCTACGTATATTGCAGGACGATAACAGACCTACAGATTTTTGTAAGAGATTCGTTAGTTTCATCAGAAAATCGTCGAGATTCTATGTTAAGGAAGAGCGCTTTATGTTACAGAGCCTGAGTTTTATATTATAGAGTATGTTATTGAGGATTTTAAATGAAATGTAGAAAAAATTGTGAGTAGTTCAGAAATTACATACAACCACATTAGCTTAACATGAGTAAGTGGAATAAAATTAGGCGAAAAGATAAAAAATATAACTCAGTACTCACTGCAGTGAGTGACAGGGAGCGCATTTTCTCGTCGACGAAAACGTGAAGTCACGGACGGACAGACAGACAGACGGACAGACGGACATGGCGAGCACAATAGCGTCTTTTTTGCATAAATGATAAAATGCGCTAAAAATGGCGTCGTCAATCGATTGCATGTCTCTGAGTAAGAAACATGAACGCTGCACTTTAGCGCGACTGCAGCAATACAACAACAAGTCTCATGTATAATTACCTGCATAAAAGTACTCATCGCAAATATTCATACAAATGTTTTGCGTATAAGAAGACAACTTTTTTTATCTATACATAAGATTCAGGGGGCACTGCACCTTCTAAGCCCGCATAACTTTTGTTTTCCTCGCTATTTATGAACTCCCTGTCATAGATCAGCTTATCAACCACATCATAATAATATCCATAGGCCAGGAAAGGAACATTTGATCTTGTGAGAAGCACCTGTTGTTTCAGGTCGTATGGTTAGCGTATAAATACGGAGTCCATCATCCCTCTAGCTCGGTTTCTCGACAAGCGTCTTCAAGGTAAGTTGGGTTGTGATAGTCCAGCACTTCTATTTGCAATATATTAAGTATTATATATTAATATTCATCATTAATAGTCTTGCTATTCTAATATAAAACCATTTCTAGAATATTCGTTCAGTAATTGGGTTTGAATATTGTTACAAATATTCACAAATCTCGCACCCATATTTCATTTCGTTCGTTTATCTAAAAAATGTATTTAATAGCTTTTCTACTCTAATTGAAAATGATTTATAACTAATCGTTCACAATTGGTCTTGCATATTATTTTTAATATTCACATATTGTGCACCCATATTTGATTTTTTTCGTTTACCTAAAAATATGAATTAAAATTAATTATTACAGGTTTATTCCTGCCATTACAAACTCCTGACGTCCGCTCCACGACTGCGCTGACATTATGGCTGCCCCAGTCCTCGCCGTGCTGGTGCTGACGCTGCTGTCAACAGGTGCATTTTATTATATTATCGTTATTAACCTGATATTTTATATTACCTGTTATTTATTAAAAATAACAGGTGAATGTTATTATCTTATTATTTAACCAGTTATTTATATTACTTGTTATATATTAAAAATAGCAGGTAAATAATATTATCTTGTTGTTATTAACCTGTTAATTTATATTACCTACTATTTTTATTGAATTTTTTATTTCATTTTTATATTACCTGTTATTTCATTCCAAATAACAGGTACATTTTACTATATTACTGTTATTAACCTGTTATTTTATTTTACCTGTTATTTTTATTTGATTTTTTATTTTATTTTATATTACCTGTTATTTTATTACAAATAACAGGTACATTTTATTATCATTCTTGCCTGTTTTATTTATTGTCACAATCATGTTAAAACGGTGTTCAAACGACTGTTGTTTTTACTGACGTTGATGCCATTGCTGATCTCATTGTCAATTTGTATATTGTTTCCTTTCGCCAAATAAAAATATCACTAATATTCCGCAACGTTGAAATAATAAAAAATTATATTCACATCTTACTCCACTATTAAATAACAATAATAATAAATATATAATAATATATGTAATTAACAGAATGACGTAATATAATATGTTAACATCACATAATTATAATATGTAACGTAATATCGTTACAATATATTAATATTATGCAATAATTATAATATATTAAGGTAATATCATTATAAAAAATTAAACTAATACAATTTCTATATATTAACAGAGTATAATTCTAATATATTGATGGAATATAATTTTAAAAACTTTCAACTTCACAGGGATTCTCGGAGAACACTTCATGACTGGCAACGAGCTGGACAACGACTTGCAATTTCAAAAAAGAGTCTGTACACTTTATGTTACAATAATATTTAATGTATCTCTTTAATTTTCACGTACTTCAGTTCATTTAACATAATATTTTCCTTATAATATATCAAAAAATATCGCTTACATTCTCAGAAATACGATCGTTACTGTTAATTTCGTTATGATCCAGATGAAAAGTTTTCTGGTTTTTGAATTTGAAAATTATATTTTCAACAAACAAAATATTATGAATTGTAGATTTACGACACTGGCCAATATTATATAATATTAATCCTTTTAATTAAATGAAATATTTGTCTTAAATAAAACAGGAATAGCTTTTCTTTCTTCTATCAGCTAACGCATTTCTCTCACACCTTTGAAGCTTGTCACACTTTATATTAGTTTTGTTCAACAATTTATTCATAGTCGCCTTGACAACTTATTTATTCGATAATAATGAAAAATTGTATTCAACTGACCTTTCTAAATTTTTTGCAGAGTTGTAAACTAAATTATTTTTAAAAATGAATGAAATTGAAAATTTTTGTTCAACTCTATCTAATTTTTTTGCAGAGTTGAGAAATAAATTACTTTTATATGTATGAATGAAAGCAGTAAAGTGATTCTTGTTCTTCATAGCCAAACTTCGATTTATTCATGGTCCCTTGACAACTTTTTTACTCAATAATAATGGAAATTTTTGTTCAACTGAGCTCTTTCTAATTTTTTTTGCATAGTTAAAAAATAAATTAATTTTAAACATCAAAAAAGCACTAAAAGAATTCTTGTTCCACACAGCCAAACTTCGTGTATGAGAACGCTGAGCGCTGCATGGCACTAGGCGGAGTCTGCACGCAGAGCATGCACTGTCTGCAGAGTTATGAAGACTCTGGGCTGTGTGGGTCTGCACCTGACATAGTCTGCTGTGAAAAGTGTACGTGAATTTTTAATTTAGTCATAATTATTCACGTGAAAGATTTCGTTAGGAGAGGCAAATGTTCTTTTAACCAAAGTTTGTTTACTCCCACGATCGCCCCGGAAAAAAACTAGTCAGAGTTGCAGTAGGACACAAAATTGGTCACTATTTAAAATTGGTCGCAAAATTGGTCACTATTTAAATATGGTCACAATAGAATTGGTCACAAAATCGGTTACTATTTAAAATTATTAAAAAAAATCCTATGAAATTGGTCACAAAATTGGTCACAATTTAAAACTAACACCAGGACGAGTATATTCATTTTATTCTTCATCATATCAGAGTATTAAGAAAGTATATGAAAAATAAAATCACTTATAGAATATAAATACAATTATTACCCATTTCCACCGCACTTAACATTTTGCATGGATATATATTTTGCTACAATACTTTTTTTCTGTAATTTTGTAGCGACCCTTGATGTATGTCTTCACTTATCCAGAATTCACACTAAAATTCAAGTTATTCAATGAGATAAGAAAAAAAGGGTTTGAAAATTCGAGTGTCTTTAAGGGTATGGAGCATCAAGAATATATTAATGCCTTTGACTTAATTTTTCGTCATAATTTGTTTAGTAAGCCTTTAATTGTTAGGAATATTATTGTAATATTATGAGAAAACTTCCTATAGTAACTAGAAATGTTTTTCCGATGTTTTTCGCTACCTCACTCATCTCACTTTGATCGCTATTTGCTAGCCAAATTGTTCTCATAGAATTAAAACTTGACTTGAAATAAACTACTTTGCTTCATTATATAAGTGATGAAATTTTTGTAATTTCCATAACTGAAGGCTTCATAATATCCAGTACTGAAGGCGTGATCATTTCTAATAGAAAAAGCTTCATAATCTCTGGTACTTAATGCTCATTAATTTCAACTATTCTAGGTTTCATAAAATCCAGTACTGAAGACGTAATAATTCCTGGTTATAAATATTTGCTGAATAATTTCCAGTAAAAAATATATCTTTAATTATTTCCAGTTATAAATATTTGCTAAATAATTTCCAGTTATAAATATTTGCTTAATAATTCCAAGTTATAAATATTTGTTTAGCAATTTTCAGTTTTTAATATTTGCTAAATAATTTCCAATTATATATATTCGTTTAATAATTTCCAGTAATAAATATTTGCTAAATAATTTCCAGTTATAAATATTTGCTTAATAATTTCCAGTTATCAATAATTGCTTAGGACTAAAATGTCCCCTAATTTCTAGTGCCGAATGTATGCCACGCGCGTGGGGGAGAATGTCTGCCCAGGGGCGAGTGCGGCGGCGGTCGTCACGCGCCGGTCTTCTTGGACGCGGAGTGTGACAAAGAAGAACTAGCGTGCTGCGTCCGCACCTAGACGGCGGAGCTAGCGTGCTGCGTCCGCACCTAGACGGCGGAGCTAGCGTGCTACGTCCGCACCTAGACGGCGGAGCTAGCGTGCTACGTCCGCACCTAGACGGCGGAGCTAGCGTGCTGCGTCCGCACCTAGACGGCGGAACTAGCGTGCCGCGTCCGCACCTACGGAGCGGGCCACGGAAATTAATATCAATCTGAAATAAAAAAATCCACATTAAAATATCAGAGAAGTCTGTTCCGTTTTTACTACACAAGTTTTGGTTAAGTTCTTTTTCTATGCACATGAAATCATTTATTCTTTGACTAAGCTTTTCTTATAAATGGCCTTCGTAGAATAACAAATTTATCCTCAAATTGTTAAACGTTATATAAAAGCTAATACTGCTGTATTTCTTTGGACGTTCAAGATACCCAGGTTTTATCTTCTTAAGGTATAGTGTATAAGTTCCCTGCTTGATGGCATTATTTACTGTTGCATTAAATGGAAAAACAAAGTGAATTGCCTTTCATTTGAAAATTATTGTTATTATACTTATTCTACGAAGCATTTATCATGGCGTCTGGTTCGTTGCGTCAAACATAAGATTAATAGCAAGCGAAAAATAAATAGGCACAAGAAAGGATGGGAATGGATAAAATGACCAAGGAGTAAGCACTAGATTATTAATTAATATCCAAACCTTGTTGTTATTGGGTTGAAATAAACAACTCGTGTATGACCAACACGTTACCCATGTAAGACAATCATTGCTACGATCAATTTTACTCAACTAAATTAATTTTATAAATGAATGCAAGCATTGAAATAATTCTTGTTGTTCACAGCCAAACTTTGTGTATGAGAACGCTGAGCGGAAAAAAACATATTTCAGGTAAAACATATGTTACTCTTGCATTTACTTCAATTATTGATACGTGTAACTCAGCTGATGGCCTGAAAATGTTACCTCAAACGTTTGATTTTATTAGGTACTAACACATCGAACTTAAAATTTTAAACAAACGGGTTTTTATGTTCGTTGAAGTGTTCTCGCTATTATAACGCTTTTATCTGTTTCGTGGAAATTTAGATTTTCACTTCTGATTGTACTAGTATTCTATAAATTTTCTGTAATGATGTAGAACTGACAGTTTAAATACAAGCAGCTAATTGATTGACATGTAGCGGTCTAAGTACTAAGATCTAAGTACATGTAACGGTCTAAGTCCACGCAGCGTTCTAAGTACACGTAGCGGTCTAAGTCGACGCAGCGTTTTAAGTACACGTAGCGGTCTAAGTCCACGCAGCGTTCTAAGTACACGTAGTACGGGTTTTTATGTTCGTTGAAGTGTTCTCGCTATTATAACGCTTAAATCTGTTTCGTGGAAATTTAAATTTTCTCTTCTGATTGTACTAGTATTCTACACATTTTCTGAAATGATGATGGAACTGACATCCGAAAACTGATCAATGAAGATATGGTGAATTTACTGGCGTTTTTACTGCTTTTAAATTCTTAAGCAAGGAGTTACGTGTATCAATAGATTTTCCAGAACGCTATAGAAACTATGGATGATAATAGGACTTTCATTATGGATTATAATAATTATCTATAATTATGGATAATAATTATTATCCATAATTATGAATAATAATAGGACCTCCAATTAAGACCGGGGTACGTGCATCAAAAACTTTTCGTGGAAAAGATACCATGGCATCCATTTTTAAATCTCATTTTTTATTTTAATCGCAGTGAAGCATTAACGGGTTTGTCTTAGACTCTCGCTCGACTATTCCTGTCCAAGAGACATACCATCGTTCTCTTAGTTATTAATTAACTTCAGTTATTTTCTATTAAATCATTGTTTCTGATTATATTTTAATAAAGTGGATTTAATGTGAACGTACTTTCATAACTCGTTTAAGTACACGTAATGGCCTAATTAAGTACACGCAGCGTTTCAAGTACCCGTAGCGGTCCAAGCACACGCAACGTTTTAAGTACACGCAGCGGTCTAAATACGCTTAGCGGCCCAAGGAAACACGCTTCATCTTATGTGCACGTAGCGGTCCATGTACACGTAACGGCCTAACTGCACGTAGCGGCATAGGTACACGTAGCGGCCTAAGTACACGTAGCGGCCTAGGTACAAGTAGCGACGAAAGTACACGTAGTGGCCAAATTGCACCTAGCGGCCGAAGTACATGTAGCGGCCTAAGTACACGTAGCGGCCTAAGTACAAGTAGCGGCCTAAGTACACGTAGCGGCCTAAGTACAAGTAGCGGTTTAAGTACATGTAGCGGCGTATATACAAGTAGCGGCCCTAAGTACAAGTAGCGGCCTAATTACAAGTAGCGGTCTAAGTACATGTAGCGGCCTAAATACACGTAGCGGCCTAAGTACATGTTGCGGTCTAAATACACGTAGCGGTCTAAGTACACGTAGCGGTCTAAGTACACGTAGTGGCCTGTAGTTATAAAATTGAAATGGCAAAAAATGCTGCGTTTAGCGCCCAATAAGGGATTAATGACGTCTCGGACAAATTTACGACCGGTCTCGCGGCCGGTCTCCAAATTCATTCCATTATCACTGAAAGTGGGGACAAGCCGCGAGTCCGGCCGTGAATTTGCCCGAGACTTGGATTAAAGGATGGATTCTCTCTGGATATACGAGCATGTGGGGCCCAGCATGTGGGGGCCAGCATGTGGGGCCCAGCATGTGGGGCCTGGCAAAGTTCCTTCGTTCAAGGTTTTTTGAAAGAATACTGTCAATGGGCCGGCCAGAACGGATGCTAATTCTTTGAGCAATCTGGGATGGAAGCCGTCTGGTCCACATGACTTGTTGGGATTTTGAGCCACCAGGCGCTTGAGAACCTCTTCTTCGTGTATTTCAAAACATGTTAACTTCGAGCCGAATATGTTCAGTTTACTGACCATTTTACTATGGAAGTTGTGTACGAGCGTTTTCTTCACATAATGTAATGTACAAATTCTTTTAAAGTACGTCCAGCGAAGGCAGCATTACATTAGCCTTTCTAGATTGCAGACATATTTTATACCATAATAAAAGATTTGTATTACATGTCTTCATACTGACTATATGCCAAATCGTAATCTGATCAAGTTATAAAATTGAAATGGCTAGAAATGCGGCGTTTAGCGCCTAATAAGGGATTAACGGGTGGATTCTCTGGATATACGAGCATGTATACGAGCACTGAGCAGGGTGGCCCAGTGGTTACAGTTCAGAGTACCAAGATTGGCGCAGAGAAGCGCGGGTTCGATCCCAGCTCTGTGCGCCAGTTTCTGGTCAGAATCGGCGAGGAGGCCGGGCGGTTAAGAATAGCAGAATTGTAGCAGTGAGTTGCGAGTTCGAGACCGTAAAATGCTGTGAATGTTCTGCGATGTTAAGAATCGGCGACAGGCCTACGGCCTAATAAACGCTGAAACCGATATTATTGTTATTATTTATTATTATGTATGGGCCAGCATCGGGGGGCCATCATGTATAGTGTGGCACGGAAACAACATAACTTGCTACAAGGAATATGTCTCCTGGCCTATGGATAGGGGCTGTTTTTATTAGATTAAGACGTATTATTGATTATTAAGATATGTTTATTAAATATTAAGACGCATTATAATATATTAGATATATTTATTGAATATTAAGATGTATTATAATATATTAGATTATTAATTATATATTAAGACGTATTCTTAAATATTGAGATATATTTATTCAGCCAGGTATAACAACTAGATAGAAATTCAATTAATCGAGCACTTGTACGCATTCTGATTATTCTTATCTGATACTACCTACTTATGTTAAAAAGGTTTTGACTTTGTTTTATTTCGATTAATTGATGCGTGAAAATGATGTTTCCTTCATTAAAAACATTCATCAAGGTTTTCCTCATTAAATTTGTTGGTGAAATTAATCAAAATCATTATGCACAATTAGTAATTAAAATGTAAAACACTCTTTCTCATATAGGCTGAAATAAAATTCAACATAAAGAGCATATATACGTTACAGTGAAGTAACTATATTGATTAATTCATTTAGCAGAGTTACAAGAATCCCAATGGTTTAGACCATGGTTGAAATAATACATTATTTATTATTATTATTAAGTATTATTATTTCATAATTCATAAGTATTATTTCAACCATGGTTTAGACAATGAATGCATAATAATAATTATGAGATCACTTTTAAAGTTTCACGGATCACGGTCTAGAAATTTGGGCAACCGAGTCAACTGACACAGATGTTTGTACTTTAAAATAATCGATATAATAATCCAATTTCATTGAACTTATTCGGCTCTGTCATGTTGATCATAAGCAACATCGCCTTTTTTAGCGCATTTTCTCATTTATGGAAAAAAGGCGCTATTGTGCTCGTCATGTCCGTCTGTCAGTCAGTCCATCCGTCTGTCTGTCCGTCCGTGACTTCACGTTTTCGTCGACGAGAAAATGCACTCTCTGTCTCTCACTCCAGTGAGTACTGAGTTATATTTTTTTCTGCATTGACACAGGCCTAGGTTGTCAATAAATTCAATATAGCGAACAAAAAACGCTGCATTACAATGGCACGTATGGAAAGACATATTCGGTGTTAAGTCGTTATCAAAACAAAGCAGATTGACTCAACTTTGTAGGAATACACAAAATTTTTAAATGGGCGGCTTTTTAAAATAAATTGTTAATAATCAGTAAACCTGATTATTACTGAACCTAATCAGTAAATAATCAGTAAACTAGTAAACCTACTGAGCTTAGAATTTTCGTCCTTTTACGAATGAAATTTCTTTATTTATATTCCCAAATCATCCACTAGTATGCTGGATCAAATTAGATGATTAATGTTTCTAAATCACCACTACCACGTAGGATCAAATTAGATTTTTATTGTTACTAAAGCATAAACTTAATAAATGTGGCACAATAATAATAATAATATATTAATAAATAACAAACGCAAAAATTAAATCAATTACCACTATGTGCGATCAAATTATTTTATTAGTGTTACTGAATCACCACAGCCACTTGGAATCAATTACGTGATTATTGCTAATAAATCACCCACCACCACGTGGAATCAAATTAGATGATTATTATTAATAAATCATCCACCATCCCTTGGGATCAAATTAGATGATTATTATTAATAAATGACAACCACCACGTGGGATCAAATTAGATGATTATTATTAATAAATCACTCACAACCCCTTGGGATCAAATAAGATAATTATCGTTAATTAAATCACCCGCCACTATGTGGAATATAATGAGCGTGATGGTTCTGATAAAGCAATATCTGTTACTTATGAGTATCGATTTCGGTAAGACTTATCTATTGACGTCGGAAAATCCACCTGCTTTCTGGAGTAAGAGAAGGAGGCGCCAGCAGCAGGTAGGTAGGCTGTATGCAGGAGAGTATATAAGGCAAGCGGCGGCACCAGCCTTTCTTCACTGTCACCTCGTCCGTCCTGTCAAAGAGACGCTTGGTGAAGGCGGGTCCTCTGTTTCATTATGGCCTTTTTAGTTTTCCAGCTGGTCAGTAGTTATCCATTTCACTTTCTTGATTGAACTTCAGTTTTCTTGCTGTTTGCGTTGAATGTCTCCAAAAACGGCTGTTATTACAATGATCGTTCTTAGCCCTCTACCGCCTGACATGAGTTACCGGAGCAATATTGTCACATGCCTACTTCCCAAAAAGGATACGTTCTAGTGAGCGCAAAATGACTGCANGTGGCATACGGCGGTAGAGGGTTAAAAAGCTGCTCCATGCTATTATTTGCAGGTTTTTGCATTGTCAATGTCACCAGGTGGCGGCAAGTAACATAGTTCAATTATTCCTGTAAAGGAGTAATTCCGAAAAATGTTTGTCTCCACTCAATTGTTAATAAATTCGCAAGGTAGCTGAACATTGTTAAGAGTCCCAAGATTGGCACGCTTAACTGCGGGTTCAAGCCCAGCTAGCTGATAAAAATTAAACTGATATCCGATGATGGTTGTATAGAATTGCCTTTATTTTTTCCATTAGTTTCTGTCTTTATTTTACTACTATTAAACATTTGTAGGTTGTTTATGATTGTCGAATTATGTCGTCCAATTTTTCTTCTATAAGTGCCCCGACATAAATACGCTATATATATATTTCTCGGAAGCAGAATACAAAATAATTGTTCACAATCTTGCTTGCAGAAAGATAAACAACACTGACCGAGAGCCTAGTAGCCAAAGACAAAGATTTTAAACGCTTTTTAGATCGTAGAACTTAATTAAAATTGTGTTAATATTATTTAGGGGAAGACTAAATTAGCTGACAATGTATGAAGACAAGATGGCATTCGTGATCCTCATATTCAGCCTCAGCCTTGCGACACGTGAGTTACAGTAGCGTTAATGAATTCCATTAAATAAATTAAATAATTTATGATCTGAAACTTTAGGAATTTTGCTTTACTTTAGGGAGAGACGCGCGTTTTTATTTCCGGAATTTCTATCATGATTTACGTATTTTATTCATCAAATAGCTGTCTCAAATAGTTGTTCTGAAGATAAATGGCATGATGGTGAGAGTATTCGTAATTCCTATTGAGTTTAGAAATACTAATGCAATTCATTGATGAAATCAAATTAAAAGTACCAATGGTTTTTCACATGATTGTTCCTTTTCCTTTAACCATTGAGAATTCCTGAAAAAAATGGTTAAACGGAAACAATATTCCGAAAAAAATCTTGTTGTTAAAGGTATCATATATGTTGCCTTAATTAATTAAAGAATAAAGATTTACTTATTAAAAAATATAATATTTCCTAACACCTTTTCTATCGAATTATTTCGCTTCCCTGAGCTTAAAATTCTCCTTACCCAACTTAGGAATACTTTGTCCTGAGAAAAAAGTCAATAAATCACACACTATATATTCGGTACCTTGCAAATTGCTTACTACCTACTACCAGTCATTGTTCTTCTGCATTATCCAAATTCATGCTTTCAAGTAGAGCTATATTCTTATTTTTTATTTATTATTTGAATTGTTTTTAATAATGTAAGTAATTTCATCTTACGCAGACGTTACCGCCAAACACTTCAATCCCGAAAGATTTCACCGCACTGCGGCCGACTCTGCGGACGGTCACTACGAGGCTAGTAGTGATTAGGATTTTTATCATCAGGTTAATCACGATTAGTCATTACCAGCAGTTATGCAATCATTGACAATGTGACTATTATCATCAAGTTCGTAAATATTATTATCCTTACCAGTTATGCAACCATTGTAACTATCATCAGCTAGGTTAGTTACGATTATAATCATTACTACCAATAATGCAACCATAGTGACTATCTATTATCATCAGGTTAGTAAAGATTATATGATCCATACCACCAGTTATGCAACCATTGTAACTACTATCATCAAGTTAGTAAAGATTATGATCCTTACCACCAGTTATGCAACCATTGTAACTATTATCACTGTACTAGCATAAGTTAAGCAACAACATCAAAGCAAACTGCGTTTTCGATCATTTTCACCACGACAACAGCAAGTTTTGTCCAAGAGTAGCAAAAATAGAGTTCATCATCTTGAAATTTGGGAAACTTTTAAAAATTTTAAGCAATTAGACTTTGATTCTCGACGTCCAGCATTCAATAATTTTGAGAATAACAAATGCAATGACAGCATATGAGGTTGTCGATAAATATCAAGCAGTTGCTTCGTGTTTTTATAGGTAAATGACTAGCATATTTTATTCAATGAGATAACGTCCGATAACAACCTAATTATTCATCCCTTTTAGGCGACCCACTGATATTATTCGCGTTTATTGTCTTCATGTGAATAAAATTATTAACATAAATGTTTTTATTGCCTTTATTAACTCAATTTATTGCCATCGCAGAACTCGTTCACGGTTCAGATGCCAGAGTGCCTGGAAAAGGGGGGCGTATGCACCTCTTCCTCCAACTGCCCCACCGACCACTACCTCAAGGCCCTCGAGCCTCTCTGCGGCGACCAGATGTCCACCGTGTGTTGCAAACCAACCAGGCCGCTTGAGGAAAATGTTATTCAGGTGGGTGCCTATGAAAACGTTTGCTGAAAACCAACTCGGTCGATCGAGGAAAATGTTATTCAGGTGGGTGCACATGGCAACGTTTGCTGTAAACCAACTCGGTCGATCGAGGACATTGTTATTCAGGTGGGTGCACATAGCAACGTTTGCTGTAAACCAACTCGGTCGATCGAGGACATTGTTCTTCAGGTGGGTGCACATAGCAACGTTTGCTGTAAACCAACTCGGTCGATCGAGGGCATTGTTATTCAGGTGGGTGAACATGGCAACGTTTGCTGAAAACCAACTCGGTCGATCGAGGAAAATGTTATTCAGGTGGGTGCTCATGAACAACGTTTGTTGTAAACCAACTCGGTCGATCGAGGAAAATATTATTCAGGTGGGTGCTCATGACAGCGTTTGCTGTAAAGTGTAAGCCAACTCGGTCGATCGAGGAAATTGTTATTCAGGTGGGTGTCTTTGACTCTTTTGTTATAAACCAACTCAACCCAAACTAGATGTGTCAGTTGGGCATCAGTTCGTCTAATCTGGATTGAGTTGAAAATTGTATCATAGTGCCAACATTTCCCTTTAGTGAGAAGATCTTTTTAGAAGTAGACAGAGGTCGTCATTTTGATTATCTTCAGAGGTGTACAAAATGATTCTTTCATTTATAAATTCCAAATGGCTATTATTAATTATCATAAAATTGAATGACGCTAGTTTTTCCAAAAGCCTTCATGCTGCATAAATTCCACAGGTGGATGCCTGTAACCAGGAAGGAGCCTTTTGCACCTGGTCTTCCATTTGTCCCCCCGAGTCCCGTTTGGACAATCCGCTTCTGTGTGGCGACCAAGCTGATGTCACTTGCTGCACTACGGGACTGGCCAAGAAAAGGACCGTGAAGTTCAGCATGCGTGACAAATTTCTTGAAGTGGAAGCTGATAACAAGACGAGTATCGGAGAGAATGAGATAAATTTTGGCGAAGAAGGGTCAAACTTTCGCCGGAAAAAGAGCATGCTTGGCAAGATAGACACCTATTTTGACAAGCATGATTCCACTAGTGGTGATAGTCTCATCGCTGACGGGTCACAAGGATTAATTACGAAAAGGAAATCTCCAGCTTATCATCAGAAAAGGATTAATAAAGCAGAATTCATTCTGAAAAGATCTTCTGACGCCAACACATTGAGTCATGATTTCAGTTCATCAGAAAAGCCGAATGTTGTTGAAGAAAGCAAGGAAGTTAGGACATCGGGGGCGCTGGGAGTGGCCAAAAGGCAGCCGAGAGGGAACTCGTGTGTCGAGGTCAGGGGATTGTGCGTACGGAAACAGGATTGTCCCGAGGGGGATTTGGTGGGGGATCAGGGGACTTGTGGGGATGAAGGCATCATCGCGTGCTGCAGACTCTCGGCACACACAATTTCAGTGGAAAACTTCCCCTACTTCGGATACCCGAAAGATGGGAAGATCTCAGGCGTTGTGATGCCATCATGAACTTTGATGGGAGATGTTGAGACATCGACGAAATAATTAGTTCGTAGGACTGATGTGCTTGATAAATAATTTAAATTTGGTTCACTAGAAAACTATACCCTATACATTAAATTGATATTTCCTCGCGTTTTATTTATTGATACTGAAAACATGAATATTCATTCAGTAGAAATTTTAGCAGCAAACTTATTACATCGTATATCTTTTTGAATGAACGCTTATATTGACCTGATGATTCTTTACCCGCATCTATGATCTATGTCTTAAATTCGGTTTCTAGGAAGAATATGAGGCTGTAAATTGAAATATAGCTCGAAGACATGTTTGAAAAGGAATTTTCTATGAGTTTGATAGAAAAATTCAAATTAGCAACGTGAAAAATTCACAGATGGTTCTGATTATCTTTTATTGGAACTTGAATAATCACATTTAAAATTTGTAATAAAAAATAATAGCGGTTTCAGCGTTTCTTAGGCCGTAGGCCTGTGGCCGATTCTTAACCACAACTTGTTGCGGTCTCGAACTCGCAACTCTCTGCTACAGTTTTGCTCTGCTTAACCGTCCGGCCTCCTTGCCGATTCTGATCAGAAACTGGCGCACAGAGCTGGGATCGAACCCGCACCTCTCTGCGCCAATCCTGGTACTATTGTAACCACTGGGCCACTCTGCCCAGATATATGTTTTGATTTTCAATTTTTACTTGAATCATTCTTCGAATAATGGTTGAAGATTCCCTGCTGAATTAAAGGGGAAAACTGCTGGTATATTGAATTGACTAGCCTTTGTTCGAGGCATACAGCAATTCACATGATTTCATAACAACATTCATAAGATCTCTGACGGTCGCATTGGCGTTAAAGGAACCGGCAGGTCCAGGGTAGTGATCGCATGGCGGGGATTTGCAAATTTCAATATTTACATCTGTGATCGGACGTTAACATAACATAAGGGTGGACGCCAGTCACGACGTTATTGAATACTAACATGAATAATTGGTGATTAGAAGCACTATTTCACTGCGAGTGGTTAATGAATATGTTTAATAGTGGCAGTGGTCTAATAATATATTGAATCCTAAAAAGTAAGGAATTTTTAGACACTCTACCGGTAACAATGCAAAAAAAAACTATACCATAGGCGACGGGAACTATGGGATTCTAATTAGGGAGAGGAACATTAATAACCGACAGAAGAGATATTAGGCTCACTGCGAATTTTTGACCGTATAACCGTATAACCTGAAATCGAACAAATGATCACGATCTAACAATCACCGTTAGGTCCTGTGTAACACATGTGCAAAGTTTCAGCGATCTTTATTCATTAGTTTGGGAGATATTCTAGGTTCACTGAACCTTGGAGCCGAAAAATTCTACCTAGCTGAAAAAGTGTCTGAAAGATCTTCAGTTCTTATGTATTAGCAATATTTCCAGATAAATTTAATATAAGCTAAAATCATCTTATAATCATTTCCTTCTATAGTGTCTAATAATAATCATTACGTGAAATTTCTTACATGTCTGCTGATGATTTCCTGGACAAAATCGTTCATGTGTTATCACTCTTCCTTTGAGCTAACATCCGCGTCATTCGCATAAGAAGCAAGTGGGACAGAACAGAAACGTATTTTATCAAACCGCTGTCAAAGCGATAAGATACGAACTTGCTGGCAAGCTAGCGTGCTGAACGTCTGTGTACGAGCAGATGAATTTCATTTTTAACCGTTACTTTACACTTTACAGTGTGACAAGTCGGTCAGTGGCCAGTGTGACTACTTATATACGTATTTTGATATAAATCAACATAAATTTTGGTAATACCTAAAAACTGGAAGATGCTAAAGTGACATAAGCCCAATCCGTGCGATGCCACGGTGAGGCTGGCTGCGCAGATTTTATTAAGTTCCTCTGCCATATTTACAATAAGCATTAAAAGGACTGTGTGACGTCATTTACGGCGTATTGAACATGATATCATTATTAGGATAATATTGAGATTTCAAAATTATGGCAGTATATTAGTGGATAAATTATTATTAAAAGACCTAACTGCAGTTATTCATTTATTTACTTACTCGTGAGGAAATCATTTACTCTCAGAACCGCGACTGAATTTTTTGAGCCGTGATTTTATAGATCTGCTAGCCGTGGTTCCATTTATTTGAGCCTTGAATATCATATCCAGGCCATGAAGTCACGAAAAGTGCAAGAATCGGCGACAAGCCACATCAGCCTTGCTCTTCAGCGCCGACGACACAATGTTAATGTTAATGAAAAAACATTTATGAGCCGTATGCTCATTTGCGAAGTCCCGTGCTAGTGTTTCCCCAAAATCTCTAATTTTAATCTAGAATCAGCAACAACAATTTTGTCTTCACTTTAGAGGCAATTAAGCTTTAATAATATACTGTTCAGTGTTCACGACTTTACGTTTTTGTTATAGAAATTACGCAGTTATAATGCAGGAAGTTGTTAGCGTAAAGTCCGTAGGCTAGCTAGGCTACATCCTGTCCTATGCAAGAGCAAACGAAAAGCTTATTATGCAAGATATTTTGACGGCGGTGGGAGTGTGGTACTGAAGTACATAAGTATAAAAATGGAACGAAAATACATTACATTAGAGTCGCGAGATTTTATACCTACCTAGCTTAGGCTAGCTATAGCCTATAGGGCGAATTAGCATTAGGGCCTATAGCTAGTACAGTAGCTACCTACTGAAATGATATGATATTACAGGCTTTACAGCCACAGGCATTTACAAATTACAGCCTACATTCACAAAAAAATTCTACTTTCTCCTGAAATATGTAGGCCCTACATATTTCAGATTCAGGAAAAAGTAGGATTTTTTGTGAGTTTTCCCAACAATATAGATACTCTAGAATCCTACTGTCAAGTGTCAATAGTGTCAAAACCCAGGCCTAGTCTGGAAAAGTCCTATTTTTGTCTGAAATATCGCGGCTCTAATATCATATAATTTCAGTAGGTATGAAATCTCTGTCAGACTGCATTATCATGTGTTCTGTTGCCACTTAAGCTGTCTTAAGTGAAGACAAATATTAGTTTTACTGTTTGACTGTTTTTAGGGTAAAATTATTAGATATTTGGGGTAAGATGTGCATGGACTTTGTAACTAAGTTTGCAGCTCATAAATGGTTTTTCATGGCCAAGATAAGAAATTCACAGCTCAAAGAAATGGAATCACGGCTGGCAAATCCATAAAGCCATGGCGCAAAAAATTCAGTTGCGTCCTGCCAAGTAGATATATTCCATGCCTGCCAAGACCTTGTTTTGGCAATGCCAAGTTTGATTTCACAATAAATAATTGAATATATTTGATCTGCATTCTACACTGAAAGTTAAATGATGTTAAGTTGTTTAAAAAATGTAAGCATCTATTAATACGTGTCTAGATATGAATATTTTCATGTTTCTGCCCTATTTTGTCAATATTGTCTAAATAACTTAACTCCACTTCAAATTCTGAATGATTTCATCTCCCATTGCTAGTTTTCCATCATCTTGTGTCTTTTAGAAAATGTTTGTTGTTGAGAAGTGGCAATTATTGCATAAAATGAATCATTAAGCACTTAGGCATGTACCATGAGGTGTATTAAATAATATAATTTAATAAAAACTTAATTTTTAATTTAAAATTTTGATTAAAATTTTTAATTACTATCTCTTGAAAGTTAATTTAATTTTACAGCTGCAGCCGGTAAAAATGAGCATCAGAGGAATTAAGGTAAAGTTGTCTTTCAGACATCCCAATGGCCATGAACTTGATTTATAAGAAATGGTTGTGAGCTGTATTAACTGAATTTTTAAAAAATAACCAATATAACTTATTAGCATAGTTCAAATAACCCTGCTCATCTATATGTGTGCCACACTCAGGAAGATGTATATAAACAGGGAAATTTCCCGCGCATAAATAGTTTTTTGAAGCCCTAGGTCAGCGCAGTTCGCGCAAAGCAATCTAATTATATTTTCTTCGCGCAGGCGTTTGCGCAAATCACGGTCATCGACTCCACACCGTGCAGCACTCAGCGCGGGCCGCGGAGCCGTCCGACACAGTTCTGATTTGGACACAGTTTTCATTTGGATGGAATGGCAACATCGTCTGTAGATTTCAAGTAACACTGAAGCCAGCATTGCCAGATGGTATATTTCTATACCAGATTTCACAAATCTGGTATTTTCAGAAGGTGTCTGATATGAATATTTTAGATCTGGTATATATGACTAAATCTGGTATTTTTCTGGTATTTTCTGACTTACTGCAAATTTACTGCATTAAGTTCCACCTCTGAAGTTTGAACTTCCTCCAGCGTAGGAGTGGATTATATAGATTGCCTTCAGAGCCTGTCTCTTATACACATCTAGATGTGTATAAGAGACAGNCATAACATAACATAACATAACATAACATAACATAACATAACATAACATAACATAACATAACATAACATAACATAACATAACATAACATAACATAACATAACATAACATAACATAACATAACATAACATGACATAACATAACATAACATAACATAACATACTGTCTCTTATACACATCTTATGCACAAAAGAAAATTCTTTTCAAAGTTATGTAGAAAATTGTATTCGAGGGGATACATTGTTGTTCCCGTATTTATCTGGGTGCGTGGCTGTAATAAAGAAAGGTTTGGTAATATATACGCCTGGAAACGTGCAACAAATCATTGATTATTGTATTGTTATTGTTATTGGTAGCTGAGCTTCCCTAAAAGTTTCAGAGCACTAGCTAGCGGGAAAGTTGGTGAAATATCGATTGCAAGATTTGATCATCACAGACAGACATGAAAGCAAGCTAAGAAAAACGTGGTAATGAAGGGTGGTGGCAGAACTGCAATCTTGATACTCTATTGCAATTCATGCTATGATAACCTACATAACAATTATCATATGATAGTTATAATTTTTGCACATTCAAAGTACACATGACATAACATAACGCACCCAGATTTGGAAACCATAATTGCTCAAATGAAGCAAAGATAAATGACAGACCATTGACTTATATTGCAAATATATATATATTCATATTTTGTATCACATAGTATAATTACGCCCTGTAATTATGCCATATTGACCTAATTTGTATAGTCCATTTACGTGCATTGTTATTAGGTATTGATCATGTCGATTTTGCCGGCCGGTAGGATGTCGGGAATGTAGTCCCAACATTGGCAGGCAGGATCGTACTGTTGATGTACAGGTTCATACCTTACTTGCTGCAACCAGTCCAGTCATTCATTACACTGTTAGAAAATCGACCGTAAAAAAAACGTTCCCACCGGCGTTACAGTGGCCGGTTATTTACCGTTAAATTAAACAACGGGAACGTTTTCCTGCACAAATACGGTACGCCCGTTTTGTACTTTACGGCTTCCTACAGTTTCTTTCATACAGACTATTGTAATCCGACATAGCCACACATAAGAAGACATAGCGAGACATAAGGAGACATAAGGAGACAGCGAGACATAAGGACACAGCGAGACATAAGGACACAGCTAGACATATGGAAACATAGCGAGACATAAGGAGACATTGCAAGACATAAGGAGACATAGCAAGACATAAGGAGACATAGCAAGACATAAGGAGACATTGCAAAACGTGAGGGGACATAGTAAGGCATAGCGAGACATAAGGCGATATAGCGAGACATATTGAGACATAGCGAGACACAAGGAGACATAGCGAGACATATTGAGACATAAGGCGATATAGCGAGACATAAGGAGACATAGCGAGACATAAGGAGACATAGCGAGACATAAGGAGAATAGCGAGACATAAGGAGACATAGCGAGACATAGCAAGACATAAGGAGACATGGAGATATAAGGAGAAATAGTGAAACATTAGGAGACATAGCAAGACATAAGGAGACATAGCAAGACATAGCGAGACATAAGGAGTCATATGGAGACTTAGCGAGACATAAGGAGACATAGCGAAACATGAGGAGACATGGAGAAACATATGGAGCCATAGCAAGACATAAGGAGACATGGTGAAACATATGGAGCCATAGCGAGACATAAGGAGACAGCAAGACACAAGGAGACATGGCGAGTCATAAGAGGACAGCGAGACATAAAGAGACATGACGAGACATAAGACATGGCGAAACTTAGAGAGACATAGCAAGGCATGATGAATAATAACGCGAGGAATTAGTT
>NW_025946938.1:0-1122 GCF_000764305.2 Hyalella azteca | reverse complement strand
GTATATTAGTGGATAAATTATTATTAAAAGACCTAACTGCAGTTATTCATTTATTTACTTACTCGTGAGGAAATCATTTACTCTCAGAACCGCGACTGAATTTTTTGAGCCGTGATTTTATAGATCTGCTAGCCGTGGTTCCATTTATTTGAGCCTTGAATATCATATCCAGGCCATGAAGTCACGAAAAGTGCAAGAATCGGCGACAAGCCACATCAGCCTTGCTCTTCAGCGCCGACGACACAATGTTAATGTTAATGAAAAAACATTTATGAGCCGTATGCTCATTTGCGAAGTCCCGTGCTAGTGTTTCCCCAAAATCTCTAATTTTAATCTAGAATCAGCAACAACAATTTTGTCTTCACTTTAGAGGCAATTAAGCTTTAATAATATACTGTTCAGTGTTCACGACTTTACGTTTTTGTTATAGAAATTACGCAGTTAGGCCTATAATAATAATGCAGTAAGTTGTGAGCGTAAAGTCCGTTCCTGTTCTTCCTATGCAAGAGCAAACGAAAAGCTTATTATGCAAGATATTTTGGCGGCGGTGGGAGTGTGGTACTGAAGTAGGCTACATAAGTATAAAATGGAACGAAAATACATTACATTAGAGTCGAGAGATTTTATACCTACCTAGCTTAGGCTAGCTTAATTGGGTTTGGGCGGATTAGTCATTAGGGCCTATAGCCTACCCTAGCTAGTACAGTAGCTAGCATAGTGGCAAAGCAGAGAGTATTTTAGACTCTCCCACAAGTTCAATTTTGATTACTATAAGTAGACCAGTAAACTTGAGTAAAGTATCATGGATACCAGCATTATCATAATTCATACATAAGAAATTGGTTTAAATATTGAGTAATTGAGGAAATTAAAAATGCACTGATTCTAAAAAATCTCTGGTTTGCCACTATGGTAGCTAGGTATCTAAGGTATGTTGCTGGTCCGCTGGAACACTTTGAGAGACCGGACCTAAACAGAATACAATATTATTATATTATTAGTGAAGATACTAACAATAAAGTAGTTTATTTGTTTGCCGCTGCTAGCGCTGGCATCTGTAATATGTGAAGCTTCTATGGGTAATTTTACTTCTATGGGTACAAGTACCGTACAACTTCTATG
>NW_025946937.1:0-6793 GCF_000764305.2 Hyalella azteca | reverse complement strand
TTTATTTATATCCATCCCTCCTCCCTGATCCATGTCGCTGGTCAATTACAGCACCTGGGGCCATACTTTCAAAACTCGCTAAGTGAACGTAAGTAATTACGCTCTATTTTCCTGTCTATGATTGGTGGATTTTGCTTGAAAGGCCGTCAATGATTGGCTGTTGAACTTACGATCTCTTAACTTTTTTCGAAAAGTATAGGCCCAGGGCCTAAGTTAAGAGATCGTAAGTTTAACAGCCAATCATTGACGGTCTTTCTAGCAAAATTCACCTATCATAGACAAGAAAATAGAGCGTAATTATTTACGTTCGCTTAGCGAGTTTTGAAAGTATGTCCCCAGGTGCCTGTATCCGAGCCATTAACCTCCTACCTGTGTGCTGTTGTATTAAACGCCGTTTTTATATGTGCTACCTGCGTCCTAGTCTAATGTTTCCACCGTCCTTGTTTTCAATTTTTACTCAGATTTATTACTTCATATAGACGCGACGATATATGGGTGAGCACTTTGCAAGTTACTTTTTACGAGCTGCCATTTAAAATAAAATTAAGTTTGATAATGGCTGATTATGCAATTGTAGAAAACATCTTCATAGAGTATAGTGATTATTGGCAGTTACGTGCAGGGCTTAGAGGCAAATCAGATTGGGCTTATGAGTCCGTAGCTACTAATTTTGTAAAATGAATAATCACTCCAAAAAACGGAAATAACGCAAATTACAGTGCTTGTTCAGTGCGTGGGGGCGGAAATGGAGGGTAGAACGACTTTGAAATGGTAGCCGCGCCTGATTATAATTAGCATTATAATTATTTAGCTAATGACCTCGTGTAGAGTATTATTTGCTTCTTCCGTAGCCAGTAGCGCCTTTAGTAACGCCCAATGATACATTGAATAGTGACGGCGGTTAGCATTCCAAGGTTATACTGGCGGCCACTACTGTCTCCATGTACAAGCATCTTATAATTTTAATTTATAATTAATTAATTATTCATCAGCGTGATGTACCTAACTTGGGTACATCACGAAGTTGGGTACACTGGGCAGGGTGGCCCAGTGGTTAAAGTTCAGAGTACCAAGATTGACGTAGAAATGTGCGGGTTCGATCCCAGCTCTGTGCGCCAGTTTCTGGTCAGAATCGGCGAGGAGGCCGGGCGGTTAAGCACAGCAGAATTGTAGCAGTGAGTTGCGAGTTCGAGACCGCAAAATGCTGTGAATGTTCATGCGATGTTAAGAATCGGCGACAGGCCTTCGATCTAATAAACGCTGAAACCGCTATATTATTATTTATTTATATTATGAGCGATGAATGTCAGTGACGTTGGCGCTTCGACGTCTTTGGCGCGTCAGTCGAGGATGAATGACTGACGCCTTTACTCGTCGTTGCCTACAATCAAAAAAATTAATGGGTAATATTGTCGAAATAGTGACACATTCTCTGCACTTAGCATTGATATACCGATTTGCTGCGCAGATCGACTCACTTTCAGGATGACTCAAAGAAAGGCATAAAGTGCATTGCTATTTGGACAAAGTCACCTCATTTCGCTGAGTGTCCAGCTACAATAATTGTGTGGGTCCAGGTCTGCCTTTACTTGTATTCGAATTTTCAGATTCAAGAATTCATAAGCGCATTTTGATCATGAGGGTAAATTACTTGAGGGTTCGGGCTAAAATCTCAACTGACCCTATATNGAAAGATTTGTCAGTGAATAATAAAAACTTGGGTTACCAAAAATACGAGCTGCAGTCAATCATTGCCCTCGTTCAGTCTGAACGATCTGTTGTTAAGACTGAACCACTCACCCCTACCATTGCCAGAAATACGGTAGGAACAAATACGGAAACACGGATGATGTCATTGCATTTCAGAAAAAAATTGTATAAATTAAGTGATATTTGAAAGGTTGAATAACAGAGAGCGCTTCTTTAGTATCAGAATTTCATACAGCCACAACCTTTCAGCTTATCGATGAGATTATAACACCAGGATTAACAATAATCGGACGCGCGGAAATGCTCAATTTGTTCATCTATTTAGGTTAATTTCAGTTGCACTCTGTTGTTGCAGGGTTTTTCTCGCACTTGCCACACTCACCCTGCCTCACTTCAAAATGAATGAGTTTTGAATTTATTTTATAAATAAGAATGAGTTTTATTTCTTTAAATACGTTCCAGCAAGTGCCTCGCTGTAACACCATGCAGATCCGCATGGATCTTCAATTTCGAAATTCTCTTTCACTTAATTGCAATATTCTTTCCCTTTGGCCGAGAAGACGCCGGTCCTCTGTCCTGTAAAAGTTCACAAGAACGCGGAACTTGAGTGCACTTAAGTTCTGTTACTTGTTCTTGCTTGTGAGATGGCCTTGTAGTCTTGATATTTATTCCCTAGATAGGTTCGCCAATGTGAAAAGAAAATGATTTATCAATGTGCAGCAAAATATTTTAATTTGGTTTACATTTTGCCTCATTTACTTAAATAATGGAACATTTATACCCTGCTTAAATTTCAAATCGATTTTTATAATACAATATTTTTTCTTATTTTTGGGATTTGAGATAAAGCGTAAAAATGTTAAGAGCTGACCGAGTACTGGAATGTAATTTAAATGCTAAATATTTACAGCTCTCCGACAGTAGAGCAAAGATATTTTAGATATTTGTTTATAGCACAGCCGCAACACATTATAATAATTTCCACATGTAATTATCATTTATAATACAACGACATAATACAATATTACATTTATATGCACGAAGCTATTTGATTTCGCGCATACGTTAGCTTAAGGAAGAAGCAAATTTTGTGTCATGCTGACATATCAACGCTGGATGATCGATGATCTAGCGCAGATTGTTGCTCTCGACTTTTATTTTGCTGACATCGCATCCATGCATTACTAGACTGTAGGGCTGCAGCAAGTCGTTCATGCTCAAGTATCGAAATTGTGCTTTTCCAAAAAAGCTGACTCGGCGGCCGCCATTTTCAGACGTTCCTTTCCTGGTTATGCGGGATTGAATTTCTATTCATTGGGCTCTTGCTGAGTTTATGTCAGCATATGGACTAGCTGAACTGTAATAAATTCACAGGTAACCGATAAAGGAAAATGAATATTAATGTCACTAGATTGCTTGAATTGCAACCAAGTAACATCAAGAATCCTTGTATATTTTTAAAGAGAGACCTAGTTTGAATGCAACCTTTAGTTCTTTTCCATTAGAAATTGTGAATAGATAGGTATTTAATTACTTTATTACTCTGCCCTCTGCATGTAAATTTAGATTTGTACTTTCTGTATTTTTTCTTTTGAATCCCAACTTTATTAACTTTTATTGTATTTGTGTTCTAGATTTTTTCGAACGGATGAAATGGCTGGACTCCGAAACATTTTTAATTGAAATATGTTTAATTTTTATGAAGTTTTCTTCGCTTTTAAATTCCAAGCAAAATGATTGTTGAGATTCATTCATACGAGTATGAAAGGATTTCTTTAGATTGCTGAATTCATCGATGTTTTACAAACTTGTATATTATTCATAAGATTCTAATCTGCTTATTTGAATATTATGCTATGTAATCGCAATTTTTCACATGTATACGCTTCACGTAATCTTTCTGTTGAGACCTTCAGTCATCCGACCGACGTTTACCTGGAGATAAATTGTCATTCGTAGTTCAAACCTCCATTAGTGGCGAAATACTTCGGTGAGTTTAGTGCTGCAATTTATTAGTCTTTCATTATTGATTCTGATATATTCTTTTGGTTAACTTGGATTTAATATTGCTTATATTTGTTTATCTTGTGTAGGTATTAGATAGCTAATATTTCTTATGTCATACTTGCAGAAACTATTTTTTAAAGATTACCCAAATAAAACTCCTTGAAACCTGAGTGTCGAAATTTCGCCTAAGCCACTAGGGCTTGACAAGCTATGTATTTGAAATTAATATTTAGGATATTTTCTATAATGTGTTTCGGATTCTGGATGTCATTGTCGCTCGTTATTATGAGAAGCAGATATAATCACACTTAGTTTGGTCGAGCGTTCCACTGTTATTTGTATGTATTTTTGAATAATACGTACGATTAATGATCAGAGAAAATTATTTTTTATATGCAAGTTTTTATTATTATAGAGTATTACAAGTTTCAGGGAGTTAAATTGTTCTTCAGATGACGTAGGTGGACCAAAAGGCAAGTTTCAGCAAATAAGTATGATATATTAACGACGCTTCGAATGATACAACATTCATTTACAGTTATAAGAAGCATTGAATGGTGAAACTGTTGGAGAACATAAGTACATATAATACACATAATTAAATAGGATACAATACGAAAATCTTGAAACTGAGAATGACTCTGAAAACTATCGCAAAATTCAGGCAATTCTGTTTGTTCGCAAACAGATGCTGGAGTCCAATCCCCATAGATGATGGCTCCAGCTTTAGCGTCGAATGGTTAATGTGAGAGACACAGAAATGAACTAATTCCGAGACAAACCAATAGTAAACTCAAAATTATAAAACTTATATAGACTCAGAAAATTATCTAGAACTGTTTCAAGGTATCGAAATTGGGCAATTTCATCTCAAGATTATCGATGAATTAAACAGGCAACGTGAAACCCATGATAGCGTCTAGCTCCAGACGCTACGCTATACGCACCAGACGCTCCAGACTATACGCACCAATGGCCTCTGCAAAAAAAGCGCGAGTTCTCCTAAGTGCCGGAGTAGTCTATAATTTTTACTTTAAATAAGGTGTTAGACATTGAACTAACAACTACGTCACCGAGACAGGCTCACCTGCTACCTACAGTCTGGAGGACAGGGAAAACCACCTGTGAGAAGCTCCAAAGACCGTCGCTCACACTGTGCTGGAGGAACCCACCAGCATCTTCCATGCAGTGGCGCCCAATATTAACTAACCGGCGATTGCTGGAACCCTTTTCTATGGGGATTGGACTCAGCATCTGTTGCAAGCTACCGGAATGGTCTGAACTCTGAAATAGTTTTCAAAGTAATCTTCCGTGTCGAGATTTTCGTGTTGTATCCTATTTACGTGTATTAATTAGGTATGTACCGATGTCCGCCAAAAGTTTCATAATTCAATGCTTCTTATAACCTGAAAATGAAAGTTATATTCGTAACGTCGTTGATATATTGTACACAACTTATTTTCTGAAACCTGCCTTATGATCTACCAACGTCATCTGAAGATGAACGTTCAACTTCTTGAAAGTTGTAATACAATGCATTCTCTGGTCATTAATCGTGCGTGTTGGGACAAGCTAATTCTGCCATATACTACTAATTTCTGAATGATAGGTACATATCTCAGCCATTTGAACACATATTATTTTCAATCTATATTCACATATATAATCAATTTATTTTAAATGTATTATTTACATAATAATTTTATTTTTCCTCCATTTATCATGATCATCTGATATTTTTGAAACGGCAGTGGCATTTTATATTGGTTAATAAAACATGTCTCCACATAAATTAACGCATCGAAATGTTGAAGATAATTGAGATTGAAACATGGTTTGATATTTGAGATATTATATAATGGAGATTAGAAAAGGAAATATGCATGTTAGCCATCTTCAAAATTAATGTTAAAACTTCTTCTGATTTATATCGTCATCTACATGATGTTGTATGAAACGTTATGACAGCTCATATGTAATTCTCGATCTAGAGTTGCGGCAGGCTCTCTTGCTCAAATCTGTCAACTATACAAGATTACATTGACTGTGGCTTCATCTGCCACTGAGGCGACATTTCTTGGCGGGTGACAACATTGCTTGGTTGTTAGCAGTTTTGCTTGGTGGTTGGCAACATCGTTCAATGGTTAGCAACATTGCTTGGTGGTTAGCAAGATTGCTTTGTGGTTAGTGACATTTCCTGGTGGTTAGTAACATTTCTTGGTGGTTAGAAGCATTGTTCGGTGGTAGCAACATTGCGTGATGGTTAGTGTCATTGCTTGGTGGTTAGTAACATTTCTTGGTGGTTAGCAAAATTGCTTGGTAGTTGGCAACATTTCTTGGAGGTCAGTAACATTTCTTGGTTAGCAGCATTGTTCAGTGGTTAGCAACATTGCTTAGAGGTTGGGACCTCCTGAACCGTCATGTTGACTTCGACATCGATTGGAGCAGAGCGTTGGTTCACCGTATCCAGTTATGAGAAGTGTCGATGTACCGAAACTCTGCAATATATCGAGGTGTTTCCCTCTCTCCCAGTTTACAAAACTAAATATTTTAAACGAAAAATATTCATTTTTTGTAGATTTTTGACATGCCTGTAAGGAAGTGTTACATACATTTCTGTAAAATTAATAATTTTTCAAACTTCAAAATTGATTTCTATTGTATTCATGACTTCATAATAACGACTTTGATCACCGGATCAAAAAGCGTCATCTGCAGGAATACAAAAGAAATATCTAGTAGTAACATTGATGAGCTCGAAAGACGTCCGACTATACGCAACTCCCCATTTGGAATGATGGCTGTAGGTACTGGGATCATTCGACCATGTTTCTCAAGTTAGGGATGATGTAGCTGTTGGTACTGAAATCATTACTGGGCAGGGTGGCCCAGTGGTTAAAGTTCAGAGTACCAAGATTGGAACAGAGAGGCGCGGGGTCGATCCCGGCTCTGTGCGCCAGTTTATGGTCAGAATCGGCGAGGAGGCCGGGCGGTTAAGCACAGCAGAATTGTAGCAGTGAGTTGCGAGTTTGAGACCGCAAAATACTGTGAATGTTCTGCGATGTTAAGAATCGGC